>NC_064282.1:11817568-11825581 GCF_019186545.1 Solanum stenotomum | reverse complement strand
GGGGGGGGGGGGGGGGGGGGGGGGGGGGGGGGGGGGGGGGGGGGGGGGGGGGGGGGGGGGGGGGAAGGAAAGTGAATTTTGCCAAACCAAAACATGGAATCAGCTCAAAAGCTTTGAAATCTGTCATGGCAACAAGAATCAGTCCTTATAAAACACAGAAGATGCATCATGAAATGGAACTTTCTCTTAAATCTCATGTGCCCCACCTGAGGTGCCATGCCAGGCAACAGTTTTTCAGCTCAAGAGAGAACATGTTAAATTACTTTTTTGAGTTATACCAGATAGAGTAATAAGAACAGAAAAAGTAGAAGGCCGTGTTGTTTCACCAAAAAGGTGATTTAGTGACACAAAAAAAATTGAACTTTGCAATGCCAAAATACGAATCTCAAAAGCTTTGAAACCCAGCATGGCTGCAAGCATCAGTTTGCCTATGAGCCATCAGCAGGTATGGTTTACCTTCTTTTGACTCCCCATCGCGTGTACTTGTGCACTCCCCTTGAGCTTGTAATTTGCTAATTCAGATGTTAACAAGTTTCATTTTCACACTTGGCCTGACGAGAGAAATATCAGGTCGTGTGAGTAACTAATAATATATTTTATTGAGATAATATCAGAAAGACACCTAACCTCCCAAGAAATTTGATAACATTACCTTACATCAGAGAATACACTGTCACCAGTACTTGGGGTGGAAGATTGATCACATTGATGGGATGACATCCATGGAAGCTCTGACCAGATAGCTTCTGCAGAATGATGCAGTCTCCTTACAGCTCTAATTAGTTGCACACATTTCCTGTCATTATTGACTATTAACACAAACTAGCACTAAAGGAAAAATTACCTGGCATGAGTGGCTCATCATGAACGGTCTTTATTATTTCTTGCTGCCTTTCGTGAAGACTCACTCGAGGCAAAGAACTTCTTCTTGCTATCGTAAAATGGAAGAGCTGTATGACTTCTTCTACTCTTCTTCTTCCTTATAAGCTCATCTGCTTTACCTCAATTTCCAACATCAATCCATTTATGCGAGTCCCAATCCACCTTAGAGAAGAGCATAGCTTGTGGTATCAAATAATTCTTAAGATTTTCTTTTCTACAGTTGTCAATTCCAAGGTACAAACACTTGCTATCCTGTAAACAATGGCAAAAACAAAGACCAGGTTAGTAGTTTTATACCTATACTACCAACTAAATCTCAAAAGAACTTTACCTTCAAAACCTTTCGATATCCATTTGGCATCCCATGAGTTTTAGTAACAATTTCCAACAAAGAAAGGTCAGAAATAGAGCTCAAAGCCTCTCCTTTAAAGTCAAAGCTTGCTGGGAAAGCATGCATAACATCTGAATAGCAGTATTTTGATGTCGCTGGTGTAAAGGAAGCATACAAAACAATAGTTAATTAAAATGGCCAAACAAAAAGGAAGTATGATAGAAGATGAAAGAAACATGCACATATGTTGGTCTCCATAAGCTGGGCTAAAAGTACCTAAGAACGAATATGTATGGTCCAGCTCAACTTCAGCTAGAATAAGTAATCAAATCATCTCTACATACAGAAGTGATCAACAAAAATTATATTTCATCCCCCCTCCCCCCTTTTTCTTTTGGGGAGGCGGTACAGGTATGGAAAGTATTTTAATGCAAATGAAGAACCAGGAAAGCTATGTACATGAACGTCTTGCAAGTTGCAATAAAGCAAAATAAAAGTGTAAGCATCAATATTTTGTGGTATGTAGCCATACAATTTTTCCCAATTACAAATAAAAAACCACAACAATAAATAAAACATCTGTGAAAAGATACTAATGAACACAAATGATCAAACAGCCTATAAGTTGAGTATTGTATGCAATCCTATAGATTACAACAATCATTCAATTACGAACATCATAGTTGTCAGGCAAAAGAAATTATGTACAGCAGTATCAATACAATAAAAAAGATGATGTCAGTTCAACATTTTGCAAAAAGATCACCAAATCTTTTTCCCATCAGCACCAGTCCATCTTGTGAAACACCAGATCCTTCAAAAGAAAGTACAACTTCAGATGATGCTTCAAAAGAAAGTACAACTTCAGATGATCCTTCAAAAGAAGGTACAGCTTCAGATAATGAGGTAATATAATAAATTGAGCAGAACTTTCTCCACATCAAATGCATTAGATCAATGTCAAAGAAACTACACTTACCATTGTCATCCACCTTAACATAGCAGGTTTCAAGCCTATAGCAACATATACCTGGTGGAAACAGGGTTAAGTTCAAACTAGGAGTAAACTACATATAACTTATAAGAATGACAAACATAAAAAGAACAGTCCTACAAGGAAGTAAATCTCATGGAAACAGGAAATAGTGTTGTGATATAAGAATATTCATTTGGAAAATAAAATTACTTATGACATTAGAATGGAGAACCATACTAAGAGGAGAAAAGTATATCAATTATCATATAAAGCATATGCCCTCGTAATCAGAAGTAGCAAACCAAGGAATATAAGAATTCATTGAAAAGCCTCACCGATCACTGCCTTTTGTGCAACTACTCTAAGCGATTAAACTTGCATTAAAGTACGACTTGTCATATTCTTAGCAGCCCACCTCTATTGATCCTCAAAACATTAACAAAATCAGAAAACATATACTTCCCCATTCTCTTACTTGACACAATTTTCAACTTTTAAGGAACAATCAAAATCAAAAAGTCTAGACCATGTTCATTTCTAAGAAGATAAAAACTCAAAACCATGTAAAAGAAAATGACCACTGAGGGTGTATACTGAAGTCTGTCCCATCGAGTGCCTTCGTTCAAAATACTACAAATCACAATTTCTTATAATTAAACTGCTTTCACAATTTCTTATAATTAAACTGCTTGTTTTTTTTAGAGTTGTGCAAGTGGGGCCTTCAACAAGAAAAACTCCACATCTTTCCATTCAATAGCTTCATAATTCAATTATAATAAAACCAATAACAACACTACGAGTATCTATCATGACTTCATAATTCAAATATATAAAATGTTCACCTCCATGCGGCAACCACTTTCATCTTTGCCAATGAAAGAAAGGCCAGCATCTTTAAATTGCTGCACCGTATCAGGATTCACCTACATAACACATGATAAAGTTTGAGCATGCATCCCTTACTAAAGATATCACATCTTATGGTCCACCTATAATTATTAAACCAGTCCACCTAGATGAGAAATAGATACACTACAGTTCCAAATTTAAAGAAAAACAGTGTTGAACCTCATATTTATGATGATGCCTCTCATCTAGAGAGCTCTTTTTGCCACTTGGTAATATCAATAGGAGAAGTCCTCCAGAATGGCTTCAGATCAAGATACAGCCAATGCAGTGAGGATGGAGGAAAGGAAGTACTTACAGTTTTGCAGATTTAGAATCTTTGACTTGAAAATATGTTCTTCTTGATCCAAGACACATGGTACCTCTCATATGCGCTTTTGAACCCTGTGAACATTATCTACAGATTAATATAGCCACTACTAAAATGAGACCTCAAACACATGAAGATCATGAGGGAAATTCATGATGAAGGAGAAGTATCAGAACTTAACTTCCGGCATAAAAATTACCCAAGGATTGTCGGTGTTGGGATCAAACTCTGTACTGTTCACATCTTGCAACCCAAGAATGGATCTAGCATACTCGATAACAGCCACACAGGTAAGGAATCCAGTTTTCACGGGCATATTTGGCAGCAAGTATTTTACCCTCCACACATCTATCACCAAATCCTCTAGGAACTAATACAGCTTCCACCCCTATTTACAGATGACTCTGTCAGACATCACAAGAGTACATAAGATTAAGTAGGGGTACTAGAAAAGATGACTTATCACATCTCTTTATCCATCAATTTAGGCCTGTTTACCTTCACCGTGTAAACATCAGGACCTAAGATGTATCCTGAGAGCAAGAATGAACCGTCCTCACTGAACAAATTGTTAAGGGAACTCAAAGGGATGCCAAACCCACTGGACAATAGCGGCAACAGAGAAGGAGAAGCACGTGTGCAAAGTAGGTCATCCTCACTGCACACAAACTTACAACATCTAAAAAGCCAGACAGGAAATATCCTTAAGTTAGCTGGTACAAGTGATAAAACAAAGACGGATCTTTCAATATCAACAATTTTGAAAGGCGGCTCTTAGGCAAGACTCTTACAGAGAATGCAAGACCTTCAAAAGAAAGTACAACTTCAGATGAATGTCAAATACATTAGATCAATGTCAAAGAAACTTATACTTACCATTGTCATCCACCTTAACATAGCAGGTCCCAATGCCTATAGAAACATATACCTAGTGGAAACTGGGTTAAGTTCAAACAAGGAGTACACTACTTATAAGAAAAACAAACATAAAAAGAAAAATCCTACGAGGAAGTTAATCTCGTGGAAAAAAAAAATAATGTTGTGAAATAAGAATTATTCATTTTGATTTTTTTTTACATATGATACTAGAATGGAGTATCATACACTAAGAGGAGAAAAGGTATATAAATTTTCATAGAAAGCATATGCCCTCGTAATCAGAAGTAGCAAACAAAGGAACATAAGAATTCATTGAAGAACCTCACCGATCACTGCCTCTGCCATATTCTCAGCAGCCCACCTCTATTCATCCTCAAAACATTTACAAAATCAGAAAACGTATAATTCCCCATTCTCTTACTTGACACAAGTTTCAACTTTTAAGAAACAATCAAATTCAAAAGTCTAGACCATGTTCATTTCAAAGAAGATAAGAAGTCTAGATCATGTAAAAGAAAATGACTGCAGGGGGTGTATACAGAAGTCTGTCCATTCGAGTGTCTTCTACAAATCACGACTTTTTATAATTAAACTACTTTTTTTAGAGTTTTGCGAGTGGGGCCTTCAACAAGAAAAACTCCACATCTTTCCATTCAATGGCTTCATAATTCAATTATAATAAAACCAATAACAACACTACGAGTATCTATCATGACTTCAAAATTCAATTAGATAAAAGGTTCACCTCCATGCGACGACCACTTTCATCTTTGCCAGTGAAAGAAAGGCCAGCATCTTCAAATTGCTGCACCATATCAGTATTCACCTACATAGCACATGATAAAGTTTTAGCATTCATCCCTTACTAAAGATATCACATCTTATGGTCCACCTATAATTATTAAACCAGTCCACCTAGATGAGAAATAGTTACACCACAGTTCCAAATTTAAAGAAATAAAAGTGTTGAACCTCATATCTATGACGGTGCCTCTCATCTAGATAACTCTAGTTGCCAAATCAGAGAAAAGATATACTTTAGCCACTTGGTAATATCAATAGGAGAAGTCCTCCAGAATGACTTCAGATCAAGATACAGCCAATGCAGTGAGGATGGAGGAAAGGAAGTACTTACAGTTTTGCAGATTTAGAATCTTTGACTTGAAAATACGTTCTTCTTGATCCAAGACACATGTTACCTCTCATATGCGCTTTTAACCCTGTGAACATGGTCTACAGATTAATATAGCCACTACTAAAATGAGACCTCAAACACATGAAGATCATGAGGGAAATTCATGATGAAGGAGAAGTATCCGAACTTAACTTCCGGAGGGAAATTCATGATGAAGGAGAAGTATCAACTTCTCCAATTTTCCAGAAGCAGGTGCAAAATGTATTTGGGGTTTACGGTTAGAATTGGACATTGTCACCAAAACAGTTAATAACAGTAATCCGGTGGTGTGTGGCGTACTCTAGTATCCTCCAGTAGCGTATGAAGAATCTATTGGCATTGCAAATGTCACCCATCTTCCTAAAAGAGTAAAAACAAATTCTTGAACATCCTTAACACACACTCTGGGAGAATAACAACCTAATTTATTGAAAAAAGAAAAGATTTCTTGAATTTTCTTTGATATTTGCAATGCCAATACATTCTTTCTGAAAATATTTAAGAATACGTGAAAATTCAAAAAAGACAACAAGTTCTTGATTTATTATTCTTAAAAAGAAGCATGCAACTGCAAGAATTCCAAGAAAAACCTGACAGTATCAAGTTCTCCAATTTTCCTTTTTTCTTTCTTAATGGATGGAAGAAGCAGATAACATCGACGGCAAAACTGATTTGTGGATTAGGGTTCTGATCGGACATCAATCCGGTAGCGCACTCTAAGATGCGCCGGTAGCGACTGTGTATATGATGGTGACGACTGACTTGTGACTGGTGAGTGTATTTTATAGCGTTCGATCACGCGAAAAAATAAAATGCACGCGGAAAAAACAAATACAAAATATATATTTATTTACTTTTAAAAAAAGAAGTGTTTATTCCATTGCTAACTAAAAATAAATAAAATATTTCATTATACATTGATAATGTGAAATTTCCCTAAAAGGATAAATAAACCGTAGCTTGTGGTTCAAAAATTTAATCATTACTTATAAAATTATACATTAATGCTATAATATATATATATATATATAAAATAGATTTCTTAATTAATTAAATATAAAATTTAGCCGAAAAGTATACTCCTATTATATTTTAGCAGAAGTGTACATTTATATGTAATCACTGTAGTCTCATTTTAACTTCCAGAATATTAATATTGCTTTATTTAACTTTATTAAAAGTAAAATAGCTTACACTTCGTACAGCAACAAACAAATTAATTTTTTTTTGTATAATTGAGTATCACAACAAATTTAAAATGCAAGTATATATTTTTTAATCATCTCAAATACACCACAAACTAGGTATAGATATTAGATACAACCAGTCAAACAAATGTATAATATGTGATCATAGACATAATTACGAAATGTCGATGTAGAATATATTATCACAAACATGGTTACGAAATGACGCAAAGAGATGTATTTATACCTAAAGTAAACCTCCATAAAAGATTAGAAAAAAACATAGAACTGAAAAGATTAGCCTTCAAAAGAAAGAGAGATTGAAACCTTCATAACTTTGATTGTTTCGTATAATTTCTAATCTTAAATTAAGAGCTCAATTAATTATCATCGAGATTGAAGGCTTTTCTTTCATGAATTCTAGGACATGTCCCTAGATTGGATATCGTAAATATTGTAGAGTTTATACGCTGACTATCTAAAAGACTATCTCTGCAAATAAGATCTTGCGCAATAAATCAAATTAACACCAAACACTATACCATCCATAAGCATTAGAAATTAAGAAATAAATAATAGAAATTCTAGGGATGTATAACTCAAATTCAAGCACCAAAAAAATTTGCATGTTTTTTTTTTAAAAAAAAATATTTAAAGTCGGAACTCTCAAAATTCGAGAGGAAATTCAAATGCATCAAACTTAAACATGTTCAACAGAATTATTCTCAGCTATATATGTGAGTATAGACAGGGCGTCGTCCCACAAGATAACACAAAACTTCAATTGTGATGAAATAATAAGTACACAATCTTTTTTCACCAACTTAAGGCCTCCTTGAAATATTAAGAACGTATTTTTGAAGGCAATCAAGAAAATCAAACCCCACGACTTGTGAAGTTATAATCTTTACTACAGGGAGGGGGATAACTATAAGTATGGTGGCAATTTCAGCCCATATTAATGAAATGAGACCATTTTGCCCAAATTTAATGACTTGGATCACTCATATTTTAATTGGTTAAATATGAGTTTCAAGCTATTTTAAGAGTCTCTACAAATATGGTCAAAATGGGTTAAATATGGATATCCATATTTAACCCATAATAGATCACTTAGTTTTCACTTCCACTAAAATTCTTAATTGTGCTAAAAAATAAAAAAAATTAATATTGATTTTCAAAAATTCAATTAATTTTCAAACTTAATTGAAAAAACAGTTTTTTTTTTGTTTTTGGAAAACAAAAAATATTTAGGGGTAGGTTGGTGGAAGGGGGGGGAGCCTGGGGAATGGGTAATTTTTTTTTTTTTTTGAAAAAACAGATGTTTTTTGTTTTTGGAAAACAAAAAATATTTAGGGGTCGGTTGGG
>NC_064282.1:11538061-11817356 GCF_019186545.1 Solanum stenotomum | reverse complement strand
GGGGGGGGGGGGGGGACGGATAATTTTTTTTTTTGAAAAACAGAAATTTTTAAATGGGTTAGAACCATTTTACCCAAACCATATTTGACCAAATCCATATTTACCCATACCTATTCTATTTGGGTGGATTGTAATCCAAACCATTTTTGTTCAATCCATCCAAATCCGATCAAATCCAACCATTTGCCACGCATAACTATGGGTGTGTTTGGTATGAAGGAAAACATTTTCCGGAAAATGTTTTCTAATTTTCTCATGTTTGATTAGGTAAATGTTTTTCAAATCAACTCATTTTCCTCAAATTCAAGGAAAATGACTTTTCTTCAAAACTTAAGGAAAACATTTTCCAAAATTTTCCTCTAACTTCAAATTACAATATTTTTGTTGAAAATAAATTTAAATATTATTTTTAAAAAACATTTTACAACTTCAATTTTTTTATTTTTTACCCACCCTCACCCCGACCCCGCCAGCCCCTCCCCCCCCCCCCCTCCCAAAAAAAAATTTAATGTTTGTTCTTAAAAAATATTTTCAATTTCAAAATTTTATTTTCACCCCACCCCTCCCCAAAATAATAATAAATTCAAAGTTTGTTTTATAAAAAATACTTTCAATTTCAATTTTTTGTTTTTCACCCCCCCATCCCTACCCTCTCCCGGCCANCCCCCCCCCCCCCCCCCAAAAAAAAAAAACTTAAAGTTTGTTTTTTAAAAAAAATTCAATTTCAAATTTTTATTTTTTCACCCCTACCCCACACCACCTGGCCAGCCCCACTACCACCCCAAAAAAAATTAGTTTTATTTTTAAAAAATATTTTCTCTTTCAATTTAAAAATTATTTTCTACTCTCTAGTAAAAAGAAGAGATATTTTTTCAAAAATAATTTTCATTCATAAATCAAACAATAAGAGTCTGTTTGGAAAGCCACTTGGTAATTGAGATTGGTGTAATTACTAGGGTAGTAATTACCAGCCTAGTAATTACACTGTCTAGTAATTACACATGTCCTATTTGGATGTCACAGTGTAATTACACATGTTCTGTTTGGATGCACAATTGCAATCATAAAATTATAATAAATTTTAAAAATAAAACTTAATTATTTAAAATTTATACTAGACAAATAAAAAATTTATAAATGACATTAAATTAAATATTGATATATATTCTTTTTTAAAAATATATTAATTAATAAACATATTTTCTATAACTAATATTATGAAAATTAATTGATTTATATTTTTTCAAACTAATATATTTCAATTGAATTGATCGTAACAACTAAAAGTATAAAGTCTCTACGAACATCGTGAAATGCACGTTTGATAAAAAGAATAATATATAAATAAAATGTCATAAATTATTAAATGTTTGACAAAAATATAATCTATCAAGTCTAATTTAAAAAATGACGTGCAATGTAAATTCAATATTACTAAAACAAATGAAACTGAAAATATAACATAGGTTATAAATTCAAAACAAAAAATTTAACATAATACTCTTATAACAAATTTCAACATAGCAATAACTATGATTTATTTTTATTTTTTCTTAATAAAGAAAACATAAGTCTATAACCTTACTTAACAATAAATTCTATTTTAATTTAAAACTTAGAATACTAATAAATTATGCTAATGAGAAAATAAGCATAGCATAAAGAAATAGATAATACGAGAAAATTACATAGAATCGTGTAAAGTAAGGTTGAGAACAAGAAGAAAATGAAATATAATAATATAAAATAAAAAATAAACTTTTACAAATTTTTAGAATAATAAAAATAAAAAAAAGAACTCAAAATAATAGAAGTAAAAAAAATTAAAACAAAAAAAATAAAAATAGAAATAAAAATAAAATAAAAAAGTAATCAGGTGGTAATTACACCACGTAATTACGAGCACTTCACAGCCTCTGCCTGTGAATTGTAGAGTGTAATTACCTCCTACCAATTACACCAATTACCCGCTGACCAAGTAATTGCATGTCCTTCCAAACAGGACAAGACAGTGTAATTACGCCAATTACACCAAATCCAATTACCAGCAGTGGCAGATCCAGGATTTAGAGTCCGTGGGTGCCAAATGGGATTCGAACCTGCAACATCAACCTTCTAAAGTTGTCCTCCTACCGTGGCACCACAAGCCAATTTTGTTATGTGGGTGACACGATTTATATTTATATAAATATTATATATATATATATATATATATATATATATATACCTATGTATATATAGAGTTTCCGTTGAAGTTCGGGGGTGGCGTGGCACCCCCACAGCCCTTCATAGATCCGCCACTGATTACCAGGGTGTCCTTCCAAACAGGCCCTAAATGTTTTTTTCCAGAATATGAGAAAATACAACATTATCTTTCATACCAACACACCCTATAAGTTACCAGATAACTAACCCAAGCGATGAGTTCACGAAAATAAAGAAGAGATGCTAGGAATTTCATATGGAGAGCTTTTTCTCTTGATTTGACCATATTTAGGGTTATATTCCTCGTAATTTCTTTAAATTTTGAAAAACATTAGTAGGTGATAATTAAAGTTCATCTATTGAGTGATTAAGTTTTGATTGCAAGGGTATGCAAACTATCAATTATGCTTCAATTTCAAACTAGTTGAACTTGGCTATATAAGTGTCCTGTATCAGTTTTACTTTATTCAGACCCTTTTCATTTGATGTGCAGTATGAATAAGTTGATGGTTAAGTCTCATAATTTTGACCTTAGAATTGAAATACTTGAAGTAAAGTCCTTCCAAAGGTACTAGTGAAATTGGATGAGATCAGTATTGCGGTCTTTGACTTGATACTGCTGAAGTGAGGTTGTCTTAGAAGAAGGAGATTAGGTGTGGTTAGATTAAGTCACTTCCAAAAAGTTCAAGTACTTATTGTGATCAGAATTAGAGTTTGACCAAATCACATTTTAATGGCCATTTCTGCATCACGAATCATGTTGCCTTATATGTGATGGGTGATAGGGTGGCAGCTGCCATATTGTTTGAATGGGTTTCCGATCCAGTTGATGTTCCGACATCCCAAATCGAGGTGGCTCTAAACTCAGGTTGCCTACCTCTCTGGTTACAGAGAGAGGAGAGGGGCGTCGAAGCCTTAATTCGAGCTAGAAATCTCGCTAGAGAACTAGCTAGCCATATCAATCTAGATTCTAGATGGTGTAAATACTAGCTTGTGCGCACCCTGAGTATTCCACCAGGTACCTCCTATCTTCCAACAACGTAGATACTAATTAGACCTAGACAAATGGAAAGAAATCACCTAATATTTTTTGTCTATGCTGGTTGTGACAATCTTATTCTGCAAAACTAGATATTGGTTTTCCTAGAAAGAAAAAGAATCAGACTTGCAACTGCCCTCCGAAACCCACTATGCCAAGAAGCCCATCGATCCAGATGGGATGTATAGTTTGTTTTTACATGCATTTTAGCTGCAAAAAGAAGAGTGAAATTTTCTTGAGAATCAACTCCAATCTCCCATCCATGCTTTGTGCGCATATGAGCAGTTTGTTTAATAATTTGTTGAGATTTATCTTCTTTTGTTGGGTTAATAGTTTTTGTTCTTCCAGATGAAGCAAAGGGGTCTGACATTGTGTTAGAAGCGATCGATACTGGAGGCAGAAGTGGCAAATAATGCCAAAGAGTTCTTCTCGCAGCCACCAAACCAATTATATTCCCTTTCCTCTGCATGAACATTGATTGCTTTTTATTCACGAGTACACACATATAGTTCAGTTTAGTTGTTCGGCTAAACATGGTAGCCGACATAGTCTAATAACTAACCTAATTGTATGTGCATTATGTCTTTGCAGTTAGTTATGTGAAAATAAACTTATAGGTATGATCTTTGATATGTATATGCTCTTATTCCAGGTACATCTGAAGAAGATTTGCGCTATTAGAGGTCAGAAATCAGCTTCATGCCAAGGGAGCCTGATGAAAGATTGCTAAAGACTGAATGATTTTAGCCCAATTTGAGTCTCTTGTTGTGGTTTTTGAGCCATGATACCTCGTTTGTTCAGATATCATAGGCATCTAAAGAACATAAGACCCGTGTTGCCACAAGGGAAACTACTCATCTTGTTTGACAGATGGTTTTCTGCAACCAGTTCTACCTATTTCTTAACCTTCTAAATGACCCGTGTTGACAGATGCTTGGATTTTGGAGTTCTTTCATGTTTGTAATAATTTCTAAACTTTACTTCTTATCCGGCCAAGCCGTATTTGTTGCAGATGCACTTCTTTGCAATATAATTGGCAGAAAACTGTTGAACTAATATAGTAGTGTTATCCCTCAATACTAGTGTCAGATATATAACTGTTAGGTGGTGTAAATAATCAAAAGTCGAAAACTGAAAAAGAATGGCTAAAAGTTCTGTTTAGAAAACTAAAGAAGTTTGTTAGTTAATGGGGAAGTTACGTTTCAGTGTTTAGCAGGACGTATGATTGCTGTGTTTATGCGAGTTGCTCTTATTTCATGTTCGCATATTTATCGCTTTATAACCAAATCATGGCTGTCGATGGTCGATAGTGGTCATGATTTTTACTTGAGTGTTCAAAATATAAAAACGGAAACATAAAAAGAAGTTGAAGAGGGTTCAACATTTGTAATATATACATACAAAATTACTAGTATAATTTTTTATTGAAAGGGTTTGGATGAATCTCTCGATCCTACCTAGCTCTGTCAATTGGCCGGGCCTACTTTTGTATGAGGAGAGAGAGAGGACACCAAGTTTTGATTGATTGTTCAACTGCTCCATCAAATAATCATAAGACTGTGCACTAAACAGTCACTGTATTGACTTTCACAAATTGGTTAAAATGATCATCATATAAATGCGATTTCACTAAATTTTCAGCTTTCCAATGGTCATGATAAATTTTCTCCACATAATATCCTCAAAATCGTAGGATATTAGGGCGCGTTCCATACAAAATACAATTTCATAAATTATTAGAAAATGAAGAGTACATGTTAAATGTAAAATGATATTATATTTCTTTTGGTCTCAACTTGTCTAATTTTTATTTTTTACTTGTTCATCATAATTAATAGGAATAAATTGATAAATTTACTATGTATTTTTTCTAATAATAGATATTTCAATTTAAAGTGAACAAGTAATTAGGACGGAGAGAGTATCAATTATGACGCATTAGTGGAACAAACAACAACCCCAATGCAATGGAGTTGCACCCCAAAAATATAAGGGGCTGAAGTGCAAATACTCAATTTTGGCTTACCCCTGTGTGCCTTTTCATTTTTACATTAGAGTTAGGCCGTATCTTACACCGAGTCCCAGTGCGTCGCCGCTTTTTCTCCATTTTCAAGTACAAAGAAGATTCGGTGATGGTATGGCATCTTTTCTGAAAGCAACTCACTTTATTCACTCCAATAACAACCATCAAAATCATCCATTTTCTCAGTCCTATACCCAAAGAATCAAGATTTCAACTTCTCGCAAACCTCTAATGGCTGCCCTCAGCGCCACAGCAACAGTTGGACTTTCTGAGACTTTCACTCGATTGAAGGAGCAAGGCAAGGTATCACATTCCACTCCTCATTCTTCTTCTTTCCCCCCTTATTTTACTATAACTTTGATTTGTATTTTTGTTTTACCATCTTAGTTTTCGAAGATTAATTAATGTGGGTATTGATCAGAATTTGGTAAAATAATTGGGTAATGATGGAACAAGTGTAATTCATGTAGAAATCTTCTCTTGTTGTGTGTGATGTAGTTTCCTTTGAGAAAGATTTTATCTGTAGCTCCTATGGAACTATGAAATTTAGTGACTAGGGCAGTTTATCCCCAAAAAAATCTAACTTTTGTTTTTTAGAGAATATTCACCTGCTTTAGTTGAGTTTCTATTTTGAACATTGATTTAATGGAAAGGAACAATCACGTGGAAAGTTTTCATGTTTTTTCACAATGATCGACTATAGCTTTATTATCTCTGATGATTTTTTGAATTGAAACTCACATTTTTTGTTGCAAAGGTGGCACTTATTCCATACATCACTGCTGGAGATCCTGACCTGGCAACAACTGCAGAAGCACTGAAACTGCTGGATAGATGTGGTTCAGATATCATAGAACTAGGAGTACCTTACTCTGATCCGTTGGCTGATGGTCCAGTCATCCAGGTTTTTTTTAAAGGAATTAGCGCATTTTAGTCCTAAGTTTTGTCCTTTACTTCTTGTATTCTCATTCTTCTTTACTTAACTGTCTTCTCAGGCTGCTGCGTCACGAGCACTGAGTAAAGGAACCAACTTTGCCAAAGTTATATCAATGTTGGAAGATGTAAATCCATAGCCCCTGTTAACTTTCTAGTGCAGTTGTAGGGTCTAAAACACTGTGCTGTACTCACTTTATTAATGAGCCCACATGACTTATGAAGCTTTTATTTGCTTGACTTCTGTTTTTGCTCCAGTTTCTTTGTTTGTTTTGGCCTATGATGTCAAATGTCCTATATGAAATTTTAACCTTTTTTCCCAACATTTGGCAGGTTGTTCCTCAGTTGTCCTGCCCTATTGCATTGTTCACATATTATAATCCAATACTTAAGCGCGGTATTGAAAAGTTCATGGCCACTGTAAGAGATACTGGTGTACACGGTAATCTTTAGTTCAATGTTAAAATTATTAGTGCTACAATGTTTCTTACCAAAAGATATGCATTGTCCAAATAACATGAAACATTCAATGTCTCTATGTATGCCTTTCTATCCATTGTGAATTCAAACTTCTATTGGTATGGAGTTGCCCTTGGGATAATGTCGTTTTATGTTGTTCTTTACCGTTTAATATTTCAACTTAGTGCATGAAGGCCGGATTAATCTTCTGTCACAAAGCATAACCTGCATTAGTTTCAGCGGGAATACTTAAGCCATAAACATAGATGGATGGTACTAGATTTTCTAGCATATGAAGGATCTGTGAACTGGTGACCATTACTTTATAATTCTCTTCTGCAGTGGAGTGGTTTTTTTGTGCTTCTGACCAGTGTTGTCAAAGGCGCACTTTAGTGCTGAAGCGAAGCGCAAAACGTGTTGAGTGCTCCGCCTCGCTTACTAGGCGCTTCAATGTCGTCATAAAGGCTCTGAGGCTAGTTTTCTTTGCCAATGAGCGTATTCCTGAAGAGGCAACTCTAAACAATTGATATTTCACTTTATAAACATTTTTTTTTTTTCAATTTCTTTGTCCATGTATTTGTTATTCATGCTTAAAATTATTAGTCTTGAACTACGCCATACATATTTGTGGTTTTTCTCTGCTTGGAACCGTTTTTCCTATAACATTCATGAGTGTGCAGGGATCAAATCATGAATTGGTTTTGATTGGTGTGTATCAATGTATATTAATTTTACCTGGAAACAATTGCAGATTTGCATTGGTTGAGTTTTCCTAATATTTATTGTTGCATTTCCAATACGGTGCTGATAATGTAGTCTTCTTTCACACCATTGACCTACCCTGATTTGTACGTCATTCTGAATTGTCATGTCTCATGGTTGTAGATAATTCTGTGTTTTTCCAGGACTTGTTGTTCCAGATGTTCCTCTAGAGGAAACTGAAATGTTGAGAAAGGAAGCTGCTAGGCATAATATTGAATTGGTTAGTTTTTGTGCCAAATATCTATTTTAATTTTCAACTCACCTGAGATGCCCCTTTGGCCTTTGGTTTTGGCTCATCTTTTTCTTCGTTAATCTGTTTAAAGAAGCAAATCATTTACCTCAAATATGCAGTAAGTTTCATCCTGCTATATCTCCTTCATGATAAGGTAGCAATTTGCTTACTCTGTAATCCACTCTGAGACGTGAGTAAGTGCTTGTCTGTGATTTGCTTATTCATGTCCTTACATGTGTTTAGGACAATAGTATGCAACGATTTTCTTGAAGAAACATTCACAATCTGAATCAATGCATCTGATGTTATTGGAATTTAGAAGCATTGACATTTTCAATCAAATTATGAGACTCTTCTATGTTTTATGTTGCATGATTCTTGGAGTGCATGGGATTATGGACTTGTAATTTTGTTGTTGTAGAGAGTGGACTATATATCTATATTGATGATATATTAAAAGGAATGATCCACATTTCAACGGCTTCATCCAAACTTACAAGAAATTTCAATTTTGTTTCATTGATTCTTCTTCTCTTGTTTTTATTTCATGTCTTCTTGTGTGCTTATGTATAGTGACCTCTATGTGAATGTTTACTGATATTTCTAGACTTGTTTTCTTGTTTGGCTTGACCGTATAGTAAGATCATTCACTTGCTTAATTTGCCTTCTGGTTTAGGTATTGCTTACAACACCAACTACTCCAAAAATTCGCATGAAAGCCATAACTGAAGCTTCAGAAGGATTCGTGTATCTTGTAAGATATTCTCCTTCTCTTTAAAATAAAGCATCTTTACCATTACTACTTTTGCTAACCGAAAGGAGTTGCAACATTTTGAGATTTTGTTATATGTCCTATCCTCCCTTTTTGTTTCCTGGGTTTCAAGTGTAATTTATTTG
This sequence comes from Solanum stenotomum, assembly GCF_019186545.1. Classification (NCBI taxonomy): domain Eukaryota; kingdom Viridiplantae; phylum Streptophyta; class Magnoliopsida; order Solanales; family Solanaceae; genus Solanum; species Solanum stenotomum. Next base: position 11,808,806 of record NC_064282.1, on the reverse strand, counting down.
ACTTACATTTATACACACGTGGTAGTAGTAGTCCAGATTCTCCTTAGTTGGTGGACACTTGCTGACTTGCATATCAAACCTCCTTGATTTCTATCCCTATACCATGTGTATGTACTATTGTTATGATTTTTGCTTCATTGTTGAAAAAAAATATATATGTAGTAAGAGAACATAAGGTGAATTGAATTTAGCTAGTGAATTTACAAACAGCGGATTGAACAGCATGATATAAATGTACTTTTAGCAGGAGAATGATTTTTCTGCAGAGCTTTAGATCAAACTTCCTGATCTTTATAGTTTCAGCTTTAAAAATTTACCAGGGAACTAAGATCCACATGTACTAACATATGACATGAGAACATGAATGATTGAACTTCTGTTTATGGATCTTTTATTGAATATTTTCCTTGTTCACTTGTGATACACTGGTGTAGATGCTAATTTCTCAATTTCACTTCTTACAAGTAAAAGTTTTAATATGTAGTCTTTAACTTGCAGGTAAGCGCAGTCGGAGTTACTGGAGCTCGTGCATCTGTGAGTGCTAAGGTTCAGTCTCTCCTGATAGACATTAAAGAGGTGTGTTTTAAGCTTCTTATATTTCCCTCATTGATCCTTCATATCCTTAATGCCTAAGCTGATATATCTTAAACTCTAATATACTCTGTGATGGGCTTCAAAGTTGGTGTGGTATATTGTGCAAAGATACAACTCTCAGCATGCTAGACCTTCCCTCAAATTATGCCAAGAACAATGACGAAAATTCAAACTCTTAATTGTCCCGTCCATTGAGCTTCACTACCTTTCCTGAACTTCAGAAATTTGCCTCTCTTTTCTTTCTTCTGTTTTTCCATCCAAATGATCAGGATGTGTTAACATTCAATTAGAATCCACAAATCCATCTTTGGACTCTGTAAGTGTCAATTAAGGGGCTACATATTTAAGGGATAATTATAGAGACCTCCCCTCTAGTTTCACTATGCTACACTAACCTCCCTTGTGGTTTAGGATATTATGTGTGCGTCCCTTAATTATTATTTTTTTGTTCAACTATTATTGATATCTATTTATACTAACATAAAAAATTACATCAAGGAAAAGTTAACCTTACTAATATTAATCTCTTTTATTTGACTCAAAGATAAATATTTCATAGGTCAATAAATTAAAATTGGTACACGGTCAGTTCCTCCAAACTACCTGCACTATCCGTAACACCTTCCATCTTAATATTTTTATCACCATCAGTGCCGTACGCCATTTTTATCACCTTAAATAGACCCTCCCAATGAATCACTCATTTTTCACAAACAAAAGAACACAGACTTCATACACTCACACGTACTCACACCAACTCCATTTTCAGAAACCATTAACTTCTTTGTTATTTGACTATTTGTACTCAAACAAATGACTATACAAAGAAAAGAACGAAAAAAGAGAAGGATAAATCATTACTTCTTTGATTTGCTTGTTTATCTTCCACCTTTTTGATTGATAATAGACAAAGCATAAGAGGAGTTCTCCATTGCCTCTTCCATCCTCATAACCCATGATCTTGTTTTCATGTAATCCGCTCCATCATGCCTCGACTTGCGGCACCATACGAATCCCCTCTCCGCCAATTAATTAGTTAACCGTATGAATATTTTAAAAAGGTTTAAATTAATGGTGAACTTGTCCTATTGTATTTTATGTGTATATTAGTAAGTAGTTGAAAAGAAAATTGTTACAGAGAAGTCAAAATAAGGGGAGCTAGGTGTAATATACCTAAACCACAAGAGAGGTTAGTGTTACAAAACGTAACCTGGAGGAAGTTCTCTAAAATTATCCCTTTACTTAAGTACACGACTTTGTACTATCTTATATTGATAACATATGAGAACAAATTTAAGGTCACAAGGCTAAGTGGATTTATAAAAAAAAGAACCCATGTTTTTGTCTGCTGTTTCGGACAATGGCACCGGCCATTGGATTCCATAATTTGTGTCATGCCACTTGGTTAGTAAATCGATCAGCTATAGTTGCTTTGGTTATCATTTACACCAGGTTACACATACATGGACTTGCACGTGTGTAATTATAAAATGGTGCTTTGAGCTCGTATGAGTTTCTTACTCTTATTTGTACTCCCAAGTTTCAAGTACTAAATTATTAAACCTGTAGGAAACTTCTCCTATGCTAATCCATTTTTTGACAGGCAACGTCTAAACCAGTGGCAGTCGGATTTGGCATTTCAAAACCAGAACATGTTAAGCAGGTCAGTTGATCAATGCCTTGAGCAAGGTGGCAGAGAGGTGAGAAATGGATTTTTTTACAGTAAACTGATTTGCATTAATCATGTATTGCAGGTGGCGGAATGGGGAGCTGATGGTGTCATTGTTGGTAGTGCAATGGTAAGAATATTAGGTGATGCAAAATCGCCGGAAGAAGGATTGAAGGAATTAGAGGTCTTCACCACATCTTTAAAGTCTGCAGTGTCTTGATCAGTGGTAGAATTGATGATTTTGTTTTCTCAAAGCTTTGGCCACCGCAATTTTTAAACCTCAGCTCTTAGAAGCAAGTGGATTCTTGAAATAGATCGTCTGATTTAAGCTTTAGAGTTTGACATTCATACTCTAGCTTGTATTAGATGCAAAATTGTTTTCTATGGTATACCTTAATCAGAGGTCCTGAGATTGAACTTCTGAAAATGATTTTTTTTCTTTCGTTGTTGAAAAAAATGCCTCCTCTGAAAATAGGTTTTATAATACGTGAATTTGAATTTAATGATATCTAACTGCGAATAAAGAAATCTCTTCAGTTTTGAATCATTCTTTATTAGGTTGAGTTTCATACTTGATGGATGAAGAAGCAAAGCTCCCTTTCTTGACCAAAGATTAATGGGAATAATTAGTTGATTAGTAAACACTGCACGGTTTAATAAAGCATGATGGATCATATATATATATAGTACGATTTCTCTACTATTCTTATCTTAAATTCAATTATAACTTTAATATCTTCGTAGGACAATTATCCTTTTTTTTTTTAAGTAGACACAACTGCACTTAAATTGGAGCTCATTTTGTTACCGTATTTGAACAAATGCAATAATGGCTTTCGGTACTAATAAGGAATATTTTAATGAAGAATATGATTGGATGATTAGTCCATGCACCAAAGATAATGAAGAGAGGGATTTAAGAAAATGAAATAAATGGCAATAATGAGAAAAGTTATATTCATTTCCTGTTTGAAAGAAAACAAAGGAAAGAGAAGATGGGGAGGTTTCAAAAAATTAAATAAAGTCGATAATTAGAAAATTAACGGAAAAAATCAATTTTGAGGGAAAAAAAAAGAATATAATAGTAATGTTATTCAATGAAACATGTCATCTCACTTTTTATTACCTAACTTTATATTATATTAGATAGACATATTCCAGCAAAAAGCTCCAATATAGATAGATATATTTCACCACCGTAAAATTAATACTACTAAACGTGACCTATGCGCAAGTATATGTATATATTAACGTGATAGAATGAGAAATAAAATTTTATGTACAAACAATTTTAGAATAAAAATGATTAGTGATTTTAGTAAAGTAATATCTTCATAACTATCTTAGTATATTATTCATTGCATAACAATTCTTATATTATAATAATTTGTGCATGATTAGACCACAAAAAAATCATACTATATATTTTCAAATAACAAGCTTTACTGAATTTTTTTCGCATAGTGCATTTCATATCTTTCTTTCTTTAAAAAGTTCATTTTTTTCCCAACGTGATCGAAATAATTATCTACCTCAAAAATAAATACCAAAAAGTTGACTTATAATTAACAATATGTACTTTATTAAGAAAGGCCTCTTTACGTTTTAGGGCAAATATGATTTGCATGTTAACACATCCATACAATAAACTTTTTTTTTGTGAAAGGCAGTAACATTATTATACTAACATCATGATACGCCCCCAGCTATAATAGGTATTTTCTTATTAGAGGTCGATCAACTTTAATATTCTAATATTTTAGGGCAAAATGAGAAAACAAACATTTAACGTAAGAAGTAATATATGAGTACGTCCATACGTAACTAACTACCTTAGTATCTCCATTACTCTTTGCATGCCTTCTCCTCAAGAACTTGGGAGTAAGGACCTAGAGATTTTTAATTTGTTGTACGGCATGAAATGTAATTATATAAACTATAAATAAATATTGAAAATTTGTCTTATTAGCACAGGTGTTCGTCAACGATGAAAATCGTTGAACTTCAGATTCGTTTGGATGGGTGTTCACCCCAAAGTGTTTTTGGACCGCATGCATACATCCGTTAGTGTAACATGGAAAATTTCATTGAGAGGAATCAGCAAAGAAACAGAAAGCATGTGCTTACGCGCTTGCCATTCGTGTCGTGCTTTCGGTCCGGAGTTGTGGCGTTACTTCCCATTCTCGTTCTTGACTTTCAGCTCCATTCGAGTGAAGAAGAAGACTCCAAATCCCCTCCGGTGGTCATTTTGCTTGGATTGGGTGTTGAATCTCTATCCCTTGTCTAACCGGGTTTGTTGATACTTCACCGTCTTGTTGACTATGAGTCTGTTTGTATGCAATACCTCTAAGTAGTGGTGTTTGTATGTCTCGTTGCAATCATTCCAGTCAATCCCTTTCCTGAACCATAGGTAAGGGGCCCCGACTTATTTCCAGAATTTGAGTTCGACCGCGGCTTCTCCAAGTGTGTGATCCACCGATTCATTGAGTGACTTTTTCTTACCACTGTGCTAGAACAAAGCCAACTAGCAGAGCCGATTCGGGGATCGGTGGGATGCCTTCCCAGCTTTAGTTGCCTTAAGCCCTTTCTTTCTTTGAGAACAATATATATATGGTGCAAATTTTTTCGTAAAGTAACTGCAATTTGATGCTGAAAAATATTTTTTAAAAAAGTTGTTCATACAATTAAACACAAATCAAAGTGCTACATATATATAAGTGAATTTTTTTTTTTTAAAAAAAACAATTTGTTTGATGATAAAGAATAAAAGTTTAATGTGAGAGAAGTATATACTAACGAACAATATGATAGATTACATACAAAAGTGGATCTGCTCTTGAAGTCATGGGTTTATAACCAAGACTCAATAGGTTTAATAATTTGATCCAAATTTTATATTTGTATGAAAAATTCACTTAATATATATAAATAATTCATTTAAAACAACCCAAAAGGCAAAAACAGTTCATATACTTATATTGAATTCTTAAAACAATAACCCTTCGCTAGAACAACCAACAATTTCTTCAGAAATTCATTAAGTAAAAGAGTATAATAAAACTATAGATTTAATTAAGAAATTCATGGATCAGCTTTCTTTGGCTTTTTGGGCAATGCAGACTTTTTTGGTGATCCCTTCCTCTTTGCTTCAATAGTCCTATAAAAATTAAAGTAGCAAAATAATTAACAACAACACAAAGAAAAAAAGAAAATAATCATTTTTTTTTTAAATGTAAGGCGCAAATCGCAATTACCTTGATGATGACGCAAGTTGGTGAGATTCAACAGGTTGTGAAACCTCAGTTGAATGACTTGTTATTTCTTGATCAACTTCTTTACTAAGCTCGGGAACTTTCACAGGCAAGGGGTGCGTTAGGACCAACCCACAGAATGGACAAGTCATAAGTACCTTATTGTCAACAACAGTTGTCATCCCATAAATATTTGATGAATCATATTCAAAGTTTTCAAAATTGCTCGTCGAATCTAACAATGACAAAAATAAATGTTAAAAAATGACAAAATTATCTAAAATTTTCAAGCAAACAAGACATTTTCTTATTAATAATACATTGGAACTCTTTATATGATATTGAAATGTAAAGTGATAATCTTGTTTATTTGTGCTCTTTATAACTATGTGTTTATGATAAATAATTTTATCTACGAGAGAAACAGGGAGTGGAAAACCTAACGAATTATTAATAGTTGCATGACCAAACAAGTATAGACAGATACAATGAAAAAAATCTATGTTAACGATCAGAGTAAATATGCATCGACATTAGTTAGTATAACGAGGAAATTTATGTACATTTTTTAATTGAGGGGTATATTATTTGCCCCTTTCTACACAATATTCTTTTATGGACAATTTTAGATCTAGGGATCGATCCATTCAAATTCAAATGGTAATAAGAGTATTATTTCCCGGATCTAAAGGATGGGTTAAAGTATTTTGAGAAATTTACTTTTTTAATTATTTTTTAAAATTTCTTTCACCTTGCGACCACCAAATAATAAATCGTTTCATCAATAAATTGTAAATCTTTAGAACCACGATCTCAAATAGTTGACCAAATTTTGTTAGACATTTAATTTATATATGCAATGAAAAAAAGACCTAACTAATCTGCAAGAGTAAAATAAATGAATGAATGTGATTACAAAGAATAGAATGAAATCACAACATTAATTCCACAGTTCATAAGAATTTTATGTATTAAAAATGAATTCTACATTGTTTTAATGATTAAGATTGATAAATTTACCTCGAACAGGACTCCAATCCGTATATATGCCCATTTCCGAATCAATTTTGTTGGCTTAGTAAAATAACCAAAAAGATTTTATTAAGCTTGATATTGAGAGAAAATAATATATAAATACACACAAATATTTAATTAATTTTACTTTAAAGTTTATAAAATAGAAAGGAAGAGAAAGAGAGGAGGATATGCAATTGAAAATATTGGAATTACCTTCACAAAAAAGTTTATTGAATAAAGAAAAGTGAGTGAGTTATAACTTTATAATAAACAGTACTATATATTTAGTTAAGATTATACTAATTTTAATTATTATCCGTACCGAGTGTTTACACCGAGTCAATGCAATTTCCATTATTAAGTGATTAATGAAGTAAAACACATGTCAATTAATTATGATTAAGTAAAATGAACTATAAATTTAAACACATGGCATGCATGTTTTGACTTAGTGTATACATTCATTGCGGGTAAATTTTACCCGAGATATCATCTAAATACAAATTTGAGCAAACTAAAAGGAAGGTATATATATGATAGATATGATAAACTAATTATATTCTTACTAGTTATGGTGTTGTGGTGTGAACACGTTATTTTAAGACAACTTAATTAATTGATTAGAGCATTTGGATATTATCTACATATAATATAAGACATATGTAATTATTGTAATTATAAAGTTTGACTGATTTTTTCTAAAACTTGACCAATATATTCAAACGTATATATTTAATTTTTTATGTCATAATATAATGGGGGTTGAGGTGGGGATGGGGTAGTTGAAATATATATTTCTTTTAACAAATGACGAAGTTAAATTTTTTGCTTAAAAAATTTAAAATATAAAGAAATTAATCTACGAAAAAGCCAAAAACAGTTACTTTTTATTATTTTTATTACTCAATAAATTTTAAAAAACGTTAATTTTTTTATGGAGAGAATATTTGTTTGTCTTATCTTCGATCTGAAAGCATAATACATTATATATGACAAACCATCCAAAAGAAAGTGATATTTTTTTCTTTTTTTTTAATGTAGTATTCTTTTCAAATATAGTACCAACTTCTCATTGTTTTTTTTAAGTGATAGTAATATTCGATTCATCGATTTGTACATATTTTGAAATTTTTATGAGACATTTATATAACAACAGATATTAGAGCCACAAGAGCATAATTAAGTGGTTCGGAGGTAGGTCTTCCACATGGAAAATCAAAAATCGAATCTAGCCTCCTTTTGTATATTCAGGCATAAGCTTATCGTGTGAAAATTTTCCAATGTGATCATTTTATCAAAAGGCATTTGATTTTGATTAGTTATCAAACTTAATTATACAAAAATACAAAGGTTATCAAACTTAATAAAAAATTAAATAATATTATTATTCCTATTATTTTGCGTAATTTCTAAATAGTACTCTCTCCGTCTCAACTTATATGACGCATATTGAGATTCAAATAAATTTATTTCTTATTATCAATTTTGTATATATCTTTTAAATATTTTGGATTATCAATTATTATGACTTATAATACTCTTTACATAGTTATATATATATATAAATTTTATTTCAAAAAAAATTAAATATTTCATACACAAATTTTCAATTAAAATTAAATTATTAAACCCTCGAAAAATGAAATATGCAGAGTAAATTGAAGCAACGAGTCATATTCCGAATCAAGCCAAATAGTATAGGGAAAGAATAGAGCAACCTATTGCTGACTAAGCAAATCTTGGACAATTACTGACGTTTGATATATATTTTTAAAAAGACCGAAACTTTATATTTTTTCTTTTTTTAAATTCATCTCACACAACCAAAAAGTGCAGCTGTACTTCTATATCTGATGAGATGATTCAACTTCACAACAAAAATCAAAACATATATATTTTTGAGAAATTAAACTAACTTTAGTTAACTATAAGGTTAATTAGATGGAGAGGCTAGAAAGAATAGAAGATGGATTTACAACCACTGATCCTTTGCTTTCTACTGGTGGTGATACTCCGGCGTCGGCCACACTCGCCGTCGTATTCAGCACCTTGGTTGCCGTCTCCGGCTCCTTTGTTTTTGGTTCTGCTGTAAGTTAATTTTTGCTTTCGACTTTAATTTGGAAGAAAATAGTATTATAGGTAGGGAAAAGGAAAAAGAAAGTTCATTAAGATTTAAGAATACAATTATAAGAAGTTTTAAGTTAAAAAAAGTTGGGAAGTATTTTTAAAATTATGTTTTTGAACAAATTAAAAAGTAACACAGGATTTATCAAATGTAAATTTGTAACACTGTTTTGGATGGAAGGGTCCACTCTTCCACTGGTTCTACCTTTTTTATACCCCTAGATTTTCTTATGGTATAATTATGAACCCCTGAAGTTTTTGAGTATTACACCATGCCTGTGAAGTTTTTAATATGCAAGAAGATTAAGGTTTTATAGTTTCACTGTTGTCCTTTAATATGTTGTCATTCATATGCAGGTGGGATTTTCTTCACCTGCTCAGAATGGGATAATAAAGGATCTTGGTCTCTCTGTGGCAGAGGTCAGTTCTAACATTATCCGAAAAGGAAATTGTGTGTATTATATATATATGCGCTGTCGAGACAATATTTTTTGCTTACTTACCAAAAACTTAAATGAATTTATGGTCTTGTATGTACTCTTTTACAATTTCAGTACTCTGTATTTGGTTCAATATGGACAATTGGAGCAATGATAGGTGCTATAATGAGTGGGAAACTAGCAGATCTTTTCGCCCGGAGAGGTGTAAGTTTTCAGTTTGTTAGTTAAACATCTTCACTAAGTTTAGTAGTACATTCTAATTATTCATGTCTAATCATGCAGGCAATGGGCTTCTCTGAGTTGTTTTGTCTTTTAGGATGGCTCGCAATTATTTTTGGCAAGGTGTATATTCATCTTAACCTTCGTTTCCACTTTTATGATATAGTTGTTCTGTCTAGATCAATTTTATTTTTATATTGTTTGTGATCATCAACAGAATGCTTTGTGGCTTGACATTGGGAGGTTGTTAATGGGATATGGAGTTGGCATTATTTCTTATGTGGTAAATATTTACACTGAGCGTTTATTGAACAGGTTTAATCTATCTTACATTATAAATGACTCTGCTGTTGTTTTCCACACATAGGTACCTGTATATATAGCGGAAATAACACCTAAGAATCTCCGAGGTGCATTCACAACTGTTAATCAGGTAATCCAACAGTTCTGGTTTTCATTTTTTGTTTTATGGTGACAGCTGATCGTAAATCCGCTTCCACGGCTTTTCGCACGCTAGAAATTCTTTGGCCATCCCCCTTTATATTCTCAAGAAGAAGTTCCTCCTTTCTTTCGCTTTGTATGCTTTTGATGCTTCAGCTAATGATATGCTGTGGAGTATCACTTATGTATGTAGTTGGAGTAATCATCAACTGGCGTCTATTGGCTGTGATTGGTAAATTTATGTTCTTTCTTTTTCCTTTGGAAGCCTCTTTCTATGGACATGTTTATTGATCCAAAGTAAAACATAATTCCAGGAGCTATTCCCTGTATAATACAGCTTTTGGGCGTGTTTTTCATACCGGAGTCTCCGAGATGGCTGGTAAGATCGTACAACTTGATCAACGTTTTTTCACAACTAGGTTCTGATGTATTCAGAATGATAAAAATTGCATTTCCTTTACAAGAAACTGAAGTTGAAGCCTGTTGGCGATGTTTTTGTTGACAGGCTAAGGCTGGCCAGTGGAAAGAGTGTGAAGCTTCTCTTCAGCGCCTTAGGGGGAAGGACGCCAATATATCAGAAGAAGCTGCTGAAATAAAAGTAAAAAATTCCTGACTTTCCATGAGTGAAAGCATTGTATTATCTCTTTTATTTTGATTTCCATTACCATATTTGTATGATTGGTAAGATAAATAATGCTTAATTTGTATCATCACTTGCAGGAGTACACAGAAACACTTCAGAAACTTTCTGAGGCTAAGCTAATTGATTTGTTCCACAAGAAATATGCACATTCTCTTATAGTAAGACAACCTTTAGTTTTCTCTGACGGAACAACTGATCTTTTATCCTGTGCGATTAATGATGTTGTTATGCTTGTCTGTTAATTCATCCAGGTTGGAGTGGGATTAATGGTATTGCAACAATTTGGAGGGGTCAATGCTATTGCATATTATGCAAGTTCAATTTTTGAGTCAGCTGGTATGTAATGTTCCTATAAGATTGGTGTTTCATTGGTTGCTTGTTAATAAAAGATAAAAATGAAATCTCAGTATCTGAAGCGCAAAATATATCAGGTTTCTCTGGTAGGATTGGTTCAATTGCAATGGTAGTTGTACAGGTAAATAATCTCAATGTGCTAAATCAATTATGAGTTTGCTCCATCAGATTTTGAGTGTTTTGGTGATCTGCAGATCCCAATGCAAGTTTTAGGAGTACTCTTGATGGATAAATCAGGAAGGCGTCTACTACTTATGGTAAACATTAATTACTAGAAATCCTATTCATTGATGTTAGTTTATTTTTCCGTATAACGATTAAAAATGTTATTATGGTTTTCTTCAGGTATCTGCTGCAGGGACATGCTTGGGCTGTTTCCTTGTAGGATCGTCATTCTTACTTCAGGTTTTACATTTGAAATCCATAGACCATATCTTACTAGTGTTTTGCGTCCAATTCATTTTCTGATAAAATGTAGTGTTCTTCACAGGATCTTCAACTTTGGAAGTCTAGCCCCTTTTTGGCACTTGTTGGCATACTGGTAATGCAATTTCATTCTTTCATACGCTTAGCCTGGATGACTCTGTATGTAACACTATTTAGACTCTGCTATTTTCGATTATCTTCATTATTCCAAATCATTCAATCAACTATGCCTGTATAGCAAAGTAGTTGAGGTTAACAATGAAATATACTGGTATGCAATTTTCATTCTTTTATGCGATCATGCTGGATCCTTCTTTACGTAATATCATTACATCTGCTGGGAAATAAGTCTAACTTTACCTCAACCCTAACATGCCCTGGCCAGCTTAAGGCTGGGCACCGGAACGGGTTGTACCGGTACCATTCCGGTCTGTTCCGGTCCGGTAGTATTCGGGACGGGATGGGATACATTGAACCGGTACACGGAACGAAACGGTACCATGATTTGGTACCGGTATACCGGTACCGGTTCATCCCGGTTCATTCCGGTTCCGTTCCGGTCCGGTCCGGTACCGATCCGGTCCCGGTAAATCATTTTTAATTAAAATAAAAAATAATATTTTTGTTATTATTTACTTTTATTAGCATTTCTTTTTTGTTTTTTTAATTTTTTTAAAATTACAAACTTAAGTTATTTAACTTACAAGTTATAAGTATAACTTAATTACTTATAAATTTCAAAAGATTCAAATCTTTAAAACTTATAACATAACTACATAAGCTCAAAAACTAAAAAAAAAAAACTTTATTAAACTTAACTTACAAACTTATATACGTAAAAATTAAAAAAAATATCTTTAAAATAAACTTAAGTAAAATTATTATAAATTTTAAAACTTAAATACTATAAACTAATATAACTTAGAAAAATAAAAAAAACATTCGTATTTTCGTAATTCAAAATAACTCAAAAAAAATAATTATTTTTTGAAATAGCTATATTTGCCGTCCCGTTTATCCCATCCCGTTCCGTTCCGGTCCGTCCCGGTTCTATCCCGGTATATAGTGGGACGGGACGGAACTGAGCCTCCATCCCGGTAGTTCCGGTCCGGTTCATCCCGGTACCGGTCAACAACCCGGTCAAACCGTCCCGTTCCGGTCCGGTACCGGTTTGTTCCGGTCCGGTGGTTCCATTCCGATCCGGTGCCCAGCCTTGCCAGCTATATGAACCAGGCTCATTTCATCCGAATACTAAAGATTACTTCTTTAATTTTTTTGCTTATATAGTGACAGACAAGTCTCTAACTAGACAAAACCGTAGTTCTACTTCTTTGAGATTTAAGTAGTAAAGTGTTTCTCAAAGTCTACTTTGATCCATAGAGGAAGTTAATGAACAGAGGATTAATGTTGTGAATCAAATATGTCGTAACTGCTGCCAGGTCTTTACTGGATCTTTCTCATTAGGCATGGGAGGTATACCGTGGGTAATTATGTCTGAGGTTTGTAGCTCTCAAACTTACCTAATTAATTATGAACGCTACTATTACCAAAATCAACAATAACTTAAGCTTACTGTTTGTATCTCAGATATTCCCCATAAATGTCAAAGGTTTAGCTGGAAGCCTAGTGACAGTAGTCAACTGGTTCGGTTCTTGGATCGTCTCATATTCGTTCAACTTTCTTATGCTATGGAGTTCTGAAGGTACTGTACTGCCTTGTCCATCCCGATATTGGACTTTTCATGTTGTCACAGTAGTGTGCTAATACCAACGTAACTCCCCCCAAATTTATTGCTGAAAGTGTTATGTTTATTGGTGTTTCAGGAACATTCTTCATATTTTCCGCAGTATGTGGTGTAACTGTTATGTTTGTGGCAAAGCTGGTTCCAGAGACCAAAGGGCGTACCTTGGAAGAAATACAATCCTCCATGAATTCCTTTACATGACCAATGAATTTGGGTTATTTGCCAAAAATACTTACTAAATAATGACAAATTGTATGGACAAACACTATCTGTCATCCAAATTTTACTTGAGAAATATATGGCCAAACGGGTCCATAGTTTGGGTGTGTGCATGCTTATTGCATGTACTCATCAAATCACACCAAATAGAATCACTTTGTAGATAATAAGCAATAAAGAGAGCCTACCCTATTTATTTATTTTTATATATATAAAATGGTCTAATAATATATAATTATAGATTGAGTACCACTTCAATCATATAACGCTATAAATAAGATAGCTGACCTTCTCGATCTCAATTACCATGCATCGACGATCAACCATTCAAATTGATATTCAGACACCACCACTATCTGCACTAGCACCACCTGGCTGCAGACGTGGCAAAGTCCTCGCAGGTGCATCAAACCTAATTTTACCAACAGGAACCGTGCTAACTTTCCAAACTCTAATTCCCTCTTTCACTGACGGAGTTATCACTCACAAGTACCTCACCTTAGGCCTGTTTCTTCTCCTCCTTCACGAACAGTTTCATCGATCAGAACAGAAAAATACACTATAGAATCGCGTATCCGAGAGGCTTCTGCGTATGAGCAAGGACGCATTGAAAGAATATTTAAGAAGCTATAGTCTTCTTTATTCGTGCCCTTGTATCACTAATCGATGGTCTTCTTGACGTTTGCAATAGGTGATGCAAACGTAAAAGATTGTTATTGTCCCAAATCTAACACCAACATAGAATTAAGCTTTGTTCATGAATTTTCTTTACTATTTTTCCTACTACTCGTAGGGGAATTGGCTATGCCGATACACCTAGAGAACCTCCCAACTATGTGCATGCCTCTTCTTCCTAAAACTAACCCAAATCCAACTAAAGAAAAAAGAAAAAAAAAGATGCAAATCCAACTAACATATAGTACGTAATGAATTGTTCAAAGTTCAACAAAGGATGTTTGAATTAATTTTTTTTCATATTTGTACTTTCCTTTAATAAAGTTTGATATTTTTTAAGATATAAATTACACTACTTACAAATATATATTTATGATTTCACAAAGATAAAAATATTTTTCTTAATAATTATTGTGCACATTTTCATGGAAGATCACCCATTCAAGTCAGTCTATTTGTCTTTCTCCTAATGGTTTCACCAGAATATCATTGAATGTTGTCTCCCAATTCTCTCTCTTATACTTTAGTAAAATCTCTCAATGTTTTCTACTTCTTTTAATTTTCTACGATATTGTTAGATGCACAAATTGCACTCTATTTAGTCCTATTTAATTCACTTCTCTAATGATTCTTATAGAATATATATATGATGACCATACTAGATCGTATATAACATAGATCAATCAGTTTAATAAACATTAATTAGTTCAAAATTGTATCTAAACTTAATATATTTATTTAAACTCATTAAAAATTTATTTGCCTTGACTTTAGGAGAAGAAAGATAAAGATAACTCTTGAGGCGTATAATGTATACATAATTGGAGTAATAATTAGCGCTCGATGAGGCATGCTAGAGGTGACGAAAGGGGAAGTGGATATATAGGGAGGAACTAAAATAGAGGTACACCGTATACACAAAGACACTAATTGCTACCTATTTTATTCCATATTATATATTTACTAATCATATAGTTCAAGCATATTATTAAACACCCAGCAAGTAGAGTCGGTACAACTAAACTTCTATTAATAGTTTGTTAAACTTTTCGGTGGTGTAGGCAAGATTTTTTTTAAGTGGTGTCAATATTTATAAATAAATAAATAATAATTAATTGATATAAAAACAGTATATTAATATAAAAACTATTTAAAACATACTAATACAACATAAATCAGGTAAACTACTACAACTCTCCTCGACGAGTTTTCATATTTTGAAATGTAATCATAATAGTCTCATTGGAGATAGTACTAAATATTTATTTTTCTATATAAGGCATCAAACAATCATATCCATTCAATTTCGTAAATCAGTCTTAATCAACTTCATCGCCGAAAAAACTCTCTCAACTGTAGCAGTAGCCACCAATACATTTAAATAAATTAGGTAACTTGAAATTGAAATAATTAAATCTATAAAAAGTTGATGAATATTCAAGAAATTCCAACTAAAACTACAAAGATGGAAGATAAAAAGAAAAGTGAACTTAAAATTAAGAGAAAATCACAGTAGCATCAAGCCTTCAACACAACAGCACTTGCAATTTGCAAACTTGGAGATTTCTTTTCAACTTAGGTTTTACTTTATAACTTATTATTGTGTCCGATTCCAATTTGAACAAGTAATGAAATTTCTATAACAGAGAATAAGTTGTATTCTAGTTCAATTAATTTATTTTAAGCTAATGGTTGGGAGGTTCGAAATTTTTTTTGATGAACTTTTCACAAAACGCCCCAAAAATAAAAACAGAAATCGGCGTTATTGGGATTCAAACTCATGCTCGCTGAAAGGAATAATCGTTTCACTCGTTGTGCAAA
Source organism: Solanum stenotomum (assembly GCF_019186545.1). NCBI lineage: Eukaryota > Viridiplantae > Streptophyta > Magnoliopsida > Solanales > Solanaceae > Solanum > Solanum stenotomum. The sequence goes on along the minus strand of NC_064282.1, from coordinate 11,793,169 downwards.
CCAACAAACCAAAGAGCTGGCTTGTTCAATGTCCTTAATAATATTTGTATTTCTTTTTATATTTTTTTCAGATTTTTGTATATATATATATACTAAAAAAATTTAACAAAGTAGTGTCGATTGACACCCCTTGGTATAAGGTGGGTTCGCCCCTGAGTCACTTCTAGATTCCCTTTCCGAAATAGGAGTGTTATTATTTTCTGGGTAATACACCAATATTTAGAGGCGAATTCAGAATTTAAAGACTTGAGTGCATCAATATCAATATTATATTAATTTAGGCATGGTCACTAATGACTCAACTATGAGCTTGAGTGTATCAATATCAATATTATCTTAATTTAGGCATGGTCACTAATGAGTGAAATAAGGTTCTAGTTGAATTTGAATTCTGATCTAGCGGATAGTTTTTTTGTCTTGTACCAACGGCACAAGGGCATACATATGCTCTTCATGGTACACTGTTATTATATCCTACTTTCTATTTGTTTCTCAAAATAAATATATATAAAAAAATTCAAATATAACAGATGCACGTTCATCCCACCAAATAATGTGGATCCGCCTCTCCCTATCTTATTATTCGCCAAGGATGAAAAAATAAGTAAATTGTATGAGGATGGAAAATGGGACCCAAAAGAGAACCGAATGGTAACCTCCCCATCTAGATCCAGCTCATTTCTTCGCTTTGCTGGCCCTTTTTCCGCCACATTTTATTATCCGAAATCAGTTAATAATATCATACATTTATATGTAAATGTTTTGTCATAATTTTTCTTCTTTCTTTTTTCCCTTAATGTTATCAGCCATTTGTTATGTTTCTGATTATTTAAATTGAGTTTCTTTCGAAAATAATTTATCTATTTTCAAAAGATAATGATAAGATCTATCTTTCCTTCAATTCTGAATCATATCTATGGGATTATGGATACATTATTATTATTATTATTATTATTATTATTATTGACAAAAGAAATAAAACCAAGTTTTCCTTTCTAAGGGGAATCTTTTACGCAGTCGATAGATTATTCGAATCTAGGAGGATTCGTTTTCAAAAATGGGGAATGTATACATGCAATTTGTAGTAATCGTCATGCTGTTTTAAAAAGAATGACTTAGTTTTTTTTTAGTCTGTTTTAAAACAAATGACCACTTTTCTTTTTTGACAACACTTTAATTTTAATTTTTCACGTGACATATTTAAGACCACAAAATTAAAGAACATTTTGGTACATTGAACATAGTTTTAATTTAGAACCATAAGATTAAAAAGTATTCTTTCTTTTCTTAAACTCCGTTCCAAGTCAAATTATGTCATTTTTTTTAAACGGATGTAGTATATATTACTCCCTCCGTCCCATTTTATATGTCATCTCTTTCTATAAATAGCTGGACCACAATACTTGTCATTTTATAAAATTTATGCATAAATTACCATATTTTGCCTATTATACCCTTGATAGAATAGTTAATTAATCTTGTCATTTATTAATAAAATTGACTTAAGAAAATATTAAATAAGAGTAGAAGGAAAAAGTTACATCATTTCTTAATATAAGTGCAAAGTAAAAGGGTGACATATAAAATGGGATAAAGAGAGTATAATAATAATATTCATAGAGTATTGCAAAAATATGGTACCATTGTGGATGTGGATAATAATTCCTGCAAATTGTAGTCTCCACCTAAATTTACAATTATTTTCGAAATAACCTTTAAAAAGGTTCCTAATTTGTTTGTACTAATAACAAGGTCAGAGCCCATAGGAACTACTTAATTAAGTACATACTAAGTAATATATTATCAATAAGTTTCCTTTCTCTAATTGGTTCACAGTCTCTGTGGCTATGTGGATTCCTTAACATCAATAATTTGTTAGGTGAGATTTTTTACAAAATTATTTATTTGGAGTCTCTCAAAAGGACGGACATTATTTGCAATCGTCACTCCCAACAGTAATGGTGCTAAGAATTCTGACAACTACTAAACAACATTAAATTTTATTTTTATAAAAAAAATTGTCATACACCTAATAGGCTAATAATAATATTTGGAGTTTAATATCATTTTATTATTATGGAAAAAAAACTATTCAAAATTCTTTTTTTCTTATTTCTTAATGTTATAAAAATATTTTCCGTGGAAACCTAACTTGTAAAATGAAAAGTTTTATACCTAGAAAACTTAAATAACAAATGTTAGCTTCGTCACACAAGGAAAATCTTTAAATGATGAAAAAATATAATATATTATTTTAATTTATATGAATGATTTATTAAACTATCGAAAATATTTTTTCAAAATCTCTACGCTTATTATTGTTCATTTTAGAATTTTTTTTTGTTTTTTATTAAGCTGGTTATTGTAATTTTTTAAAAAGAAAATTAATATATACATATAATAAAAATGTTATAAAGAGATAAATATAAGATAAAACGCCATATAAAAAATTGTTGTGAAGAAGAGGTCATCTTTTTTTAGATAATATTTTATAGGAAAATACGCAAATTTCTATGGCAGGAATTGGTGCAGACAATAAAAGGAAAATAGTGGGCAAATAATAATAAATTAAACAAGTTCCGAGTCTCCATGCCATTACCCTGCCCCAAAAATGTTCTTCCATATATAGACATCCTTCTCTTTAGCCGTATCTATACTATGCGGACCTCATCTTCTTTCTATTTTCTCATTTTATCCTCATACTAACTCGTTTCATTTCATTTGGTCTGTATATTAAAAATAAATAGAATATTTGGAGTGTAAGTTTAATGACGTAATTTATGTATGAGATGGATATGAAAGTAACACTTCATATGAATGTCATCTTAAAGAAAGAAGTTTCAAGTATTTTGTGTTTGTTATTAAAGGAAAAAAATTAATTAGGATGTCACTCACAGTGCAGGCAAAATAAATAAAAAATTGCATCTGGAGTCTTGTGTGGTAAGAAGGTGCCACTAAAATTTAAAGAAAAGTTCAATAGAATGGTAGTTAGACTAATTACATTTTGTGAGACATAACGTTGACTAGTAAAAAATATTCACAATCAAGAATTGAAAGTTGTAGAAATAAGGACGTGTGGACGATACTAGGGGATGTAAAACTAAAAATGAGTTCATATTTGAAATAAAGTGGAAGTGACTTCACGGTGGAGGACAAAATGCGAAAAACGAGATTAAAATAATTCAGACATGTGCAGAGGAAATGTTTGAATATCCTAGTTTGTAAGAGACTAGCTATAGATAATTGAAAAAGAGATAAAATTGGACTATCTTTTCTTAAATCGAGGAACTATCGAAATAGCTCTATCTACCTTTAAAGTAGAGATAAAATTTATGTACACTCTATCCTCTTTCACATTCTTAATTTATGTATGCATATATTAAAAGTAGACTAGGTCATGAAACACATGGAAACTATGGGAATTTAAAGTATCAAGTTATAATGTTAAAAGATACTTTCTCTGTCCCATTTTATATGTCACATTTTTACTTTGTACTTGCATTAAAAAATGTTGAAACTTAACTCTTCTATCCTTATTTAATAACTTGCATTAAGAAATGTTGAAACTTAACTCTTCTATCCTTATTTAATGTTTTCTTAAGTAAACTTTATTAATAAACGACAAGATTAATTAACTATTCTAATAAGGATATAATAGGCAAAATATGATAATTTATGCATAAATTTTATAAAATGACAAGTATTATTGTCCAGCTATTTATAGAAAAGGATGACATATAAAATGAGACAGAGGAAGTATGTGATTTAGGGATAATTGTTGTCATAAAAAAAAAATGTGACATCCCCTTATTTATACCTAGTTATACATAGAAATATTCATTATAAAAATTATTCTCATCTTGAATTACATACTCTATTCTTTTAGAAGAAAAATCTCAAAGCCCTTATATATATATCCAAATCTTCCAAGCTAAGCCTTAAAAGCATACTATTATATGATGACGAGCTTTTGCAGTGAAAAAGTCTACCCGTTCTTGTGTATATCAAATTCCAAACACAATGGAACACTTCTAGACCTTTCCCTCCCCTGCCTAAATATTTTCACCGCCGCATCAATCGGCGGCGACAACTTTGACCCTCAAAACACAACCAATTACTCCATGACACCACCAGCCGCCGCCGCCACAGGGAAAAAGGATCCCGGCGGAATTGGGTTCTTAGACGAAGTTGGGGGGAGTGTTGATGGATTAATGTCTTGTACAGAGAGTCTCGGTTTCGAGAGCTCCGATGAGAGGACAGTAGATGATCAAATTGAGGATCTAGGTTATCGTGACGAATTAGCTTTGTTGTCTAGGAAATCAAATTGTAGCAATAATAGTTCAAGGTGCTGGCAAAGAAGTCATTTGGGCGAGAAGAAAGAAAAGAAGGAGTTTCCACCGCCATTATCGTCGTTGAGTCAAGATGGAAAGCCCAATTTCTTCATGCGTGCGGTGAGGAAAGATGGACGGTTAGAATTGACAGAGGTGAAAATTGATAGGCCCAAAACTTTCCGTGCTTCCCGCCAAGATGGACGGTTGAGATTGCATCTAATTCGCGATCTCGAAGAAGAAGAAGAAGACGAAGATTTTGCCGTGGAAACAGAGGAAGACGTAGAGGATGAAGAGGAAGAAGTAGATATTGAAGAGTGGAGGTTTCCGGTGACGGGAAGTGGAATTGGAGATAGTCATCGGAGATGTTACGGCGACCATGGTAATAACCACCACCATCACGACCGTAATTTACATTTGTGGAGGCAACGGTGTGTGACAACTAGGTGAATTTAAATGAAGCCATCCATGTGAATCTGTTTTTCGTTCAACTACGTACTCTGCCATTTGCAGGGGAATCTAAAAAAAAACTGAAAAAATGAGGACCCAATGAAGTTGGAATTGAGAATCTGCAGGCGGCAGCCACTGAAATTAAGAACCTTGAATTGCGCTAGCAGTTGGAAAAAAGCATCGGGATTCTGTTTTGCATCAGAGCAGTATCGGCGCAGAGAGAGAGGGAAGAGAAGAATCAGTTACCTAAATTTCTGAAATGAATACAGTATTAAAAAAATCAAGAATTATTTTTAGTTATCTTGTCATTTCATTAATGGTAAATAGAATAAAAAAATTTAAAATTAAATTTATTTCTAATTATAATAAGGTACTCTAGTACTTAATATTTTTTATGAAATGAACTACCCAGAAAAACATCAATCATACGGAAGCACCATATGAGATGGTTCTGGCGGCGATGATTTAAAAATAAAAGAATTATTTACTTGATTTGCACACCCTTATCAGATAAGCAAAATAATAAATTAGGGCAGTGTCAATCCTTACGCAAGGGGATTCGAGATTAAATTAAAGGAGAGAATAGTATATGATGATTGGTCGAAATATGACATTATAGTCACTATAGCTTAGTTATTGTGATTAAGTTAGTTTGATATCTTATCGACTGTAACGTTAGAATTTTAGTTTGATAGTTTATGATTTTTAGAATAATAGTTTTAAGTGGTAATTATTATATGCCTTAAACTCATAATTATAGCAGCAGTATATAATTTATAGAAAACATCCTTTATTTAACTTGAAAATCTGACTTCTAAATATTAAGTGTAGTAATAAGACTCCCAACTATTTATTTAAAAATAAATATTTTGTCTTGTAATGTTTTTTTTAATGCTAAATTTAGTTGAGTAATTTTATTGATAGAAAAGCCTAAATTGAGTGATTTTATAGATAGAAAAAAATCTAAGTTGAGTGATTTTATTGATACAAAATAAAATTTACTTGATAAATTCTTAAAGTTGAGTGACTTTTTGAGATATTAACTCTGGTATATTAAGCCTCGTGTGTTTTATTAGGGCACGAACAATGCGTGATAGAATCAATAAGAAGAAGATATGAAAACTGATAATGAAGTGGTAAATATGTAATCATGTGATTTGTGGTAGATGAAGGATTGGACAGATGTATGATTGCAGTTGAAGTTGGGCAGGAAATCAGAGATGAGGCAATAATGACACAAATTATGGACAACTGTGTGGGGACTAAGAAAAATACATCTCCAAAATTAATTGAAAAAGACGTAACGTAACGTAAACATGGAAATGACACTTAATAATTACACGTCCCAGCATAATAAAAAAATATACTCCTATGCTGTTTTTTATTCAAGAAATACATGTTTTGATGTATTTCTATTTTGCTGTTCTATTTTATATAGATAGAGAAGAGCCATGATTGAAACGATCAATGATTAAAATGAGTTCTACAACCATCTAATTTTCTTTCTCATCTAAAAAGGTTAAATTGGATGATTGATTCAATGATGTCCTACAAATAGTTGCTTATTTTAAGAAAATAATTGAAAGTTTTAGTTAAGCTGACCACATCCTTCTACGCTTACTCCTCTTTAAGTTTCTCCACTATACGATTCAAGTTTAAAACAAAAGTGAATTCAGAATCTAGATTTAAAGAATTAAATTTTTGCAACTAATTTTGTTGTACTATTAAACTTATGAGTTTATATCTAATATTTATTAAGATTTTAATATATTATCTATATATTTATATTTTGAATCGTAAAATTCTGAGTTCAAATGAAAATTATACCGTGTGTGGCCTCACAAATTTATTTCTTTTTTTATTTGGAATTAGTTTTGTTCCATTTGTTTAATTATAATAATTGTGTAAAAGGTATTCATATCCTTCCTGCTCTAAATTTTACTCTCTCAAATTTAGACAATATAGGCCCCTCCCTTCCATTGTATGCAATGCATATTTTACTGTTTAATAATACTATAACAAATTCAATATAATCTTATAATCTTCTTGATATATAATATAATTATTTTAAGGGAAAATTGTATATAATAGCAAATTATTAATTCAAATTAAATGTTATAAATATAGTTTGATTTAATTGTACCTCATAGCAAACCCTTGCTATTTCACCTCTCTCCTGGTGAATCTCGCTCGCCATTCTCGTTCTCTCCCTCGCCTCTCTCGTTTTTATACAAACGTAAGTGTATAAAGTGCGTTTGTGTTTGTATAAAGAGAGAAAAATTGTATATATACATATATTTTCGTTCCCCTCTCTCCCCTCTCCCAGATCTCACTCGCCACTCTCCCAGATCTCGCTCTCTCACTCGCCTCTCTCACTTTATACAAAAAATGCAAATTGTATAAAATGCGTTTGTATTTGTATAAAGCGAGATAAAATTGTATATATACATATATTTTCGTTCCCTCTCTCCCCTCTCCCAGTTCTCGCTCGCCACTCTCCAGATCTCACTCTCTCACTCGCCTCTCTCACTTTATACAAAAACGCAAATGTATAAAATGCGTGAATATTGTATATATACATATATTTTCGTTCCCCTCTCCCAGATCTCGCTCGCTTACTCGCCTCTCTCACTTTATACAATTGATCTTTTTGTATATGTCTACCAAAACAGATTATACAACAGCTTACTTTTGTATATGTATAGCAAAATATACATATTTATGTTTGCTATGAAACGTAATTATGCAAACTTTGCTATAGCATACAAATATGAATTTTGTGTTTACTATATGTGAAAGTTACTCTTATTTTAATCATACATAATAATTTTTTTAACGTGAGTATTCATATAATTTTATTTAAGTTCATTAATATAAGTATAACAATTCTTATAAATTTGCCACATTATCTTATGCTATTTATTTTATATAGTTTATACTTTAATATTACATCTCTTAAATCAATTTTGAGAATTGAGACCAAAGTTTTGGTCCAAACTTACTCAAAATCGGTCCAATTACCCTCCAGCCCGGCCCATATCCTAAACTCTCTCTTCTCCCAATTAACCCACGCTTTTCCTCTCTCTTCTCCCTTCAATTCGTTCTTCCTCTCGTCTTCTCCGAGAAACGAACCAATCGTTTCAGAACCAGCGTGATCTGGGCGGCTTAATAGAATGGGTAGTATAAAGTCAAAATTTAGAAAAGAAAATTATATTTATTTAATTTCTTATATGTATTTTACTTTAATAAATTCAAAAAAATTAATTAATTTGTACAAAATTATTCTGCACTCATGCCCTAATATACTCTTAACATCCACCTTTTGGCTCAAAAATATTCTCGATGGTAATTCTTTGGCTCATATTTGCCTTTATTTTAATAGCTCCCTTAAAATAAAAATTATAAAATATTTATTTATTATATTGTTTAATGTGATTGGTCCAAATTTAAACCCTTCTCAAATATATAATAAAATTGATATTTTTAAAATTGTTTTCTATAAAACCACTTATGATTCATATTTTGATCTGATACACTAGAAAATAATATTGAAAAAATAATTAATTTCATGATATTTTCCTATTGACCTATTTTAAATTAACCCCCAATTTATTATACCGTAACTCAACTCATAAATGGGGATCCAACTCACATGTTTATATTCTTTTAATTTGTATTATTGTTATGGTGGAATGAGGGTGGGGGATAAGAGAAATAATTTTTTTTATTTTTTTATTTTGAATTTTGGGTACACACAAAGAAAAATATAATATTTGTACATATTTGCTTAATTAAGTCATCTTTTATTGAACTAATTATTTCTATATAAATGCATCGTTATATTCCTTATTTTTCTCTCTTGTTTGTCATAAATTGAAAAAAATAATAATTAAATGGTGGACAAGATCCAAATAGAAAAAAATGGAAGAGATAGGAAGTGAAGGGCGGGGGAGGTGTAGAGAGTTGATGTCTAACCTTTTTTTTTTAATTACTATGAAACTCAAAATCAAGTCAATCACTTGAGCTTATATATTAAGTAATTTTAAATTATTTTAACGGAAAATGGCCTAAAATACCTTTAAATTATGAGATTTGGTACAATATTGCCCTTCATCCACCTAATGAGTATGATCCGTTAGACATAAGGATATTTTTTAGCTAGAAGGTTAACGTCAGGGTATTTGGAGCCCAAAAATAAAAGGAGGGTAATTTTATATCAATTCAAATAGTTGAGAGACATTTTAGGCCCTTTTCCATGTTTAATTGATCGTATAACATTTTTCTTTAATATTGTATTATACATGCTTTGTTTATTTGAATACATGCCTTCGCCACCATCAATATTGTGATCATGCTCTGTCTATTTGAGCACTGCCATCCTTGTCAGAGTCGTTTAAACTCGTTTAGCTTGTCAAAATTGGCAGCACACTTACATGTTAACTATTGTAGCTTCACCAACATGGGTTGTGGTGCACTGGTAGGAGCGATTCACCCTTAACCATAAGTCTCGGGTTTGAGTCCTGGATATGGAGAAAATTTTGTTGGGAGCACCACCCCTGAATGTCTTGTAGAGTGCGATTTAGATTTAGTCGGAGCTCCAATATGGGTTTCGGACACCGGGTGAAAAACCAAAAAAAAAACTATGAGAGTTGTAGAGCGCGATTTAGATTTAATCGGAGCTCCAATATGGGTTCCTGACACCGGGTGAAAAACTAAAAAAAAAACTATGAGAGCTTCAACTTGCATTTTCCCTATGAATAATTTCTCAAACACTTTGACAGTTCCAAAGCTCTATTTGGTAAAAACTCGATTTAAATAAAAATGGGTAAAATTCTCTACTCGATCCATAGTTTAAATGGGTAAAAATGAGTTACTCAATGGATAATATGAGTATCCGTATTTACCCAAATTGTTATAGGGATTATCTTAAAGCTTCAAAAGCAAAATCTCTTGCTCCACTCTTCACCCCTCAATATGAATGTAAATGATATATATTTATAATTATTTTGCTTTTGTGGGATATTTACTTAGTTTCCTTAATTTCAATTCAAAAAATGATTTTTATGGACTCAAAGTCATTAACTACTAATGTTTTCCTAGAATTTAGTTGTGACCAAACAAGAGAAAATAGGAAAACATTTTCCTTCATATCAAACACACCTATGCCTTTTTACCTTTTAAATTACATCATTTTGATCAATACCACTATTTATTGTATTTCATTGAGGAATACCAAAGGTAGTTATAAACATAAAATTAAACCTTGAGAATTAGTATCCATAAAGGAAAAGATAAATCTAGGAGTTATGGGAGTCCAGAGCCAAAAGGGCAAAAAAATTGAGCAAAATTTCGAAAAATGCAACAAAAATTGAGGATCAAACCAAAATGATAATATTTGGATGGAAGGATGGATGTCGTTAAATCGTAGGTTGGAAGGCTCATGTTGACACGAGCCTTGTAAGGCGCATGTTAGAATGAACCTTACAACCTTAAAAAAATGGCACACTTTTTAAAAATATTAATATTCATTCTCCATTATGTATTTTCGTGTTTTTTTTCTATCTTCATTATTTATATGTAAAAATGAAGTGCGCCAATTTTCACTATTTATATGTTTTTGTCCTCAATATTATCAAATTATATAAAAAACTATTAAACTTGACATCATCACTTACATTTTTATTTACAAATAAATAGTAAAACTAGAAAAAAATAAACACAAAAACGAGGATATTATCAACAACATTACTATCAATAAAGAAAGAAATTAACCTAGGAGTTATGATCATCCATTTGACCACATTATCAACAACGACAACTCTTTTCACCAAGAAATTGAGACTTAGAGCTATGAGCTATAACATATACGTAATTACTACTCATGAAAGAGAGAATTAACCTAGAAATTATGGCCAACCACCAAAAGATTTATAACAGTTCTACGAATTTAAAAAATACCAATTTAATAAGAGCATGATCTATTTTTAAAAAACTACAACGGGACAAAGTTGACTAGTCATGGCTGTCTAAAGAAGAGAATTAAAGAAACTTATAATAATTCTTTATATAGCAGCATTGTTATAATTAGTTTTTTTTTTCTTTTTAATTCACAAAAGTAAAGAAGTATAGTTTCTTAAAGATATTCAAGACAATGAGCTGGATGAAAATTATTAGTACTATTTATAAATTGAATTAATAAATGATATTTTTTAAATGTGTAAAATAAATTTTTCAATTTTTTTTTATAAAATTAAAAATAGATTTATAAAGACTACACAGTTAAATCCCCCAATAATGATGCCTTTCACTTGTTGTCCTCTTGTTTTTACGTTTGATAGGAGAACCATAGATGTCCATTGTTGACAAATTAAAAATTGGAGATTCAAACTTGAAATAATGATAACATTGCAATAACTTCAAATTTTATATATTATTTTGACTTAGACATAAATCGTGTTTCATAATATATACTCCCTTTGTCTATTTTTATTTGTCATGTTGCGCTTTTTGAAAGTTAATTTGATTAATTTTCAAAGTTAAATTAGATTATATTTATTTGTCATGTTGCGCTTTTCGAAATATGGTGCTCCCAATAGAATTTTCTCCATACCTAGAGTTCGAACCTAAGACCTCTGATTAAGGAGGAAACACTCCCACCGGTGCGTTGGTTATCTGGCACATATTCATTTGGTCAAAACATCTAGAGTTGACTTTTTGTTCTTGTTCATAATCTCACGAGAAGCCCACGGTTTCACATCTTTGCTTAATTTAATAGCATCACTTGCACAAAAAGTGTACAACAGCTGCCAAAGAGGCTATTTTTATCAGATAAAACCAAAGGGACTCGTACCAACTAATAGACGACTTTAAATTTATTACTTCCATTGTTGTAAAACGAATTACCTTTTTTTTTAAAAAAATTATTTAAAAAAATATTGATTTATTTTTTTAATAACATTTTAATTTCAATTTTTTATATAACATATTTAAGGGCACAAAATTTAAAAATATCTTGATATATTTAAAAGAACTATAATTTAGAACTATCAAACTAAAAAGCCTTATGAAATTAAAGATTTGTCTGAAATTTGGGTCAAATGTCTTGGAGATTTTCTCCCAATCTATTAAGAGTTATGATGCCCACGACCTATGAAATCGAAGGTCTATGAGTCTAGTTTCCAACGCATCAACCCGTTCATTCATACGACTTCAGAATGGAGAGATATTTGCGTTTTCGCAAGACTGCGCAAGCAGGCAAGTGAGGTGGATCCCCTAGGTCGGTGGAACTTTATATATATCATCTTCTTCGACTTTTCTTCATTTTTCCTTCATTTTTCTTAGTGAATAACCAGAAACTCACAAAGTCCATTTCTAGGATCAACCAAGTTACAGATTTTCATGACTTAAGTCCTTGACAAAAGTTGTTCTATGCGTTGGGCTCGTCAACATGGTATAATTTGTTTTATCGATTTCTTAGCATATCGTACTTTGGTTGTTGGACAACATGGGTTTGGGCATATTTTAAAGCTTTGAGGTGTATTACAAACTTAAAATCAAGGTAAGACCCTTCTTCCATCCACTCTAGCTTTGATAAGTCACCAATAGCAATTTGCGACGGAAATACATATATTTTATCAGATTATCGTGGTATCCTCTATTCTTTTGTGTTGATTATGGTCTTGCCTTGTTGTAGCATCGAGGGGGGTTGTGAGTAAAGTCGTTAGGCCACGTGAATTCAACAAAAAAGGTATGTTAAGGTTATTCCCTACTCACGACGTGTTTCCTTAAAGCGTAGGAGCAATGTAATTGGGTTGTTATCCTTATTATACTTATGGCCATTATTGTTGATTGTTGGCTGCTCGAGTTGATATAATCATCCCTTGTCGGGATTCTTATTCAGTTAGTAGCGTCCCTATGTTAGGCACGACTTAGAGGCTATTCGTATAGGTTGCTTATAACCAAATTGCTCGCTTTTAGCGATTGGATTGTTATTGTTGCCCTTGGGGCTATTGTGGTTAGCTGCAGGAATGTGATTTATGTCTAGAAGGGCTATGTTTTGCCTACGAGGCTATATGGATGTCTAAGAGGGATATGAGTTGCCTACAGGGCTATATTGATGCCTAAGAAGGCTATGTGCTTCATACAGGGCCATGCTGTTGCCTAAGAGGGTTATGAGTTGTCTATAAGCTATGTTGATGCCTAAGAGAGCTATGTGCTGCCTACGGGGCTATATTAATGCCTAAGAGGGCTATGTGAGTGCCTACAGGGCTAGGGGACTACCGATAGGGGTATATAGACTGATTAGCACCTTCCGGGATTATAAAGGCCTGAGTAAGTGGTCTTGTGTGCTGTTTGTACCTACCGAGCTTATGGTGGCTTGGTTATGTTGTTATTTTATTATTTTTGATAAGTTAAGATTTAGGAGCAGGTCGGTACACTTATCGTATCCTTGATCTATTTATCGGATTATTCCAGTATATTAGGATACCTGCTCATAGTCTATTGTCTTTCATACTCTGTACATTATTTCGTACTGACGCCTCATTGCCTATGGGCACTGCATTCATGCATGCAGGTCCCGACAGACAATCCAGTAGACCTCCTAGCAGCAGGATTGACTTTTATCCAGTTGGCTAGCCCCTTTCATCCAGAGCTGTCAGAGTTTGGAGGTTTGTTAGCTTTTGTTATATATATTTTTATGGGTAGGCTGGGGTCCTGTCCCACAAATATGTACTACTCTTAAAGGTTTGCAGACTAGTGTGCGGGGTGTGTAGCTACGTTATGGCTATGCTGGCCTAGTTTGTTGGTTTGCTGAAGCTTGTGAGTTGTTTGATGTATTGTCTTGATATATACATGCTTTCAGTTTTGGTATAGAGATCATGGTGGCCTCGACGTCCTAATCAGGACTTTTGTGCTAGTTTGCTATTTCTTTATATGAACTCTTGGGAGTAGCTGTTTCGTTTATAGATCTGTTGACAGGGACTTTGCCGGTTGAGGGCTTAGTTTTAAGCCGAGATATACTTGTTTATTTTATTGATTGTGTGTGACTGCCATGTGCTAGTAGCAAATGGTTCAGCAGGGTCGGCTCGGGCCTGAGTTTTGGCATTAGGAGCCAGTTACGCCTCTTGAGTTTGGGGCGTGACAGTTTTTGTGTGAGTTTTGAATACTCCCTCGAAAATTTATAAGATTCACTTTTCTTTTGAGTTATTTCCAAAAAAATGAAATATATTTTTTATATTTAGTAACAATTTAACTTTAAAATACTCAATTTATTCATAATAAAAGAATTTTTAATTACACAAAATAAATGATTTATTTTTTTAAAAAATCTTTATTTCTTTAGCTCCATACCAAATCAAATCAATTCATATTAGTTGAAACGAAGGGAGTAATCATTACAAAAATAAGCTGACTTCTTAAGTATATCATTTTTTTTAATTATATACATCACGCTAATAATTGTATTTCTATTTTTGCATCTTTCTTATCTTATCTACAAATGACAAATACAACGCGAAGTTGAAAATCACACGTTCAGAAATTCAAATTCAAATGTTAATCCACCACGTTCCCACTTCCAGCAATAAAAAAAAAGCGGCTCGTTAGAACTCTATAAATTCTTAACCAATCACCATTAATGGAGATCCATTTCCAAAAACCTTGAAAAACCCCTTCCTTCAATACCCACAATTTTTTTTGTAAACAATCAAAGAAAAACGAAGAATGATAAACGGCACAGCTGAAAGCACTGATGTTCCAACACAAAAGTACCACCTACCAAAGCGTATAATCTTGGTCCGTCACGGCGAGAGCCAAGGGAACAAGGACGACGCAGCATACAGCGTAACCCCAGATTACAAAATCCCTTTGACGGCTCAAGGGATTGAACAAGCAAAACAAGCTGGCTCCCGGATTCTTGATGTTGTTTCCGGCCATGGGTCGTCTGAGAACTGGAAGGTTTACTTCTATGTCTCTCCTTACGTGCGCACGCGGTCCACGCTCCGGGAGATCGGCCGGGCATTCCCGAAGAATAGGATGCTTGGGGTTAGAGAAGAGTGCAGAGTTAGAGAACAAGATTTTGGGAATTTTCAAGTCGCTGAGCGTATGAAAGTAATTAAAGAAACTCGGGAGAGATTTGGGAGATTTTTCTATCGGTTTCCAGAAGGCGAATCAGCTGCTGATGTTTATGATCGAGTTTCCCGTAAGAATTTTAATTACCCAAATACTCTCTCTTGATTTTGCAATAAATGGAATTTTTGTACTTTGAAACCCTATAATTTTGCTATTCTCATTACCTTTGATGACCTGATTTTGTTGCAATGATATTGTATGCTATAGATGACAAACTTCTGAAGGTGTTTCTTATAAATCACATATATTTAGTTCATGCCTAGATGAATGTATGTCTTTTGTCTAGTTTTAGGATAGTTGGAAAGAAAAAGATATATTGTGATGAAAAAAAGAAGAAGTAACAATGGATCCTTTAGTTTTTAGTTTCAATCTAAGAATATTTGAGAGGGGTTTAAGAGATCTTTCCGACATTTTATTTTGCCGCGACTTTCTTACTGTGGTGCGGGATATGGGTGGATACTGGTGTGAGATATTCTCCTAGAAATTACCAATTTGTTCGGGAAAAACCTCTTTTAGGTGTGTGCATTTTGTTCTAACGAAGATGTTTGTGGTTTGGCTTAGACCAAGATTAAGTCATGATATAGGTTTTATAATTAGTATGATGTTTAGGTTGCTATGAGATCCATTATCGTTTGTCGCCATTCAAAGGCACAATGTCTTTCAGTGTGTCCTGGATCTTGAGATTTGTGTGTTATACTCTGTTGGTGGTAGTAATCTTGCCTTCTTGATGTCCACATATAAGTAGTTTAACAACATTGGGATTTTTAACTTGTATTAGAACAACAAATCATACTAAAAGTCAAAGAAGGTGCAACTAACTGCAGCCTTGCAGCCAGTGCCCAATATGTTGTTCATATTGCTGAAAGAATGCCAAGACTTAATTTGCTACAGTTGGATTCTTCCTTTGGTGTACTGGTCTGCATTCTCAGTTCTCACACACCTTTGGATATAATTGAAGCTTTGGGTCTCGCCACAACTTTGCTCATGTCATTCAATTTTTCAGTTTTTTCTATTGATTGACATCAATTGTTATTCCAATTGAAAGGAAGATGCAATCTTTAAATAATCGTTAATTAAATGGATAATGGTATCCATAATATGAGTTTATCGTTTAAAAGAATGTAGTGTAATTGATAGAACTAACAGTCTGAGACTTCAAGTTACGATAAGAATAAGATCAAGTAGTCTGCTTTCAGCATAAGCAAGTTGGTAAAACATGATGACATAATGGAAGTTATAGTACTATTTTACATCAAGACTGAATTAAACGTGCTTGTCTGATTTTTTTTCATTTGAAAGGGATAAGAAACTCATAGCAGTTTGCTCAACAAATCTTAATTTTTGAATGACCATAGATTTATATTGAATCCCAGCCAATATACAGAAAGAACCAAACCTTTTTGTGCTTTATATCTACTAGTGTAGTAAGCATCTTTTCCAAGGCAGTATTAAATTCAATCTTATGCTTGATGACACTCAACATCGCCGAAGAAATTCATATCTTCATGGCAACAATCACTAATATTTTTTACGAGAGAAATTCTGAAGGATGACTTGAACTAATAATACCACCTTTTGAAGGAAAAAAGTGTCTTCTTTCCTTCAATACTCAATGTTGGAAAGGTTCCCCAAGCTTTACTAGCTCATAGGATGGACTTGAATTTTGTTTTCTGATCCTAGTTCTGCTTATCAAAGATCCATGTCTAGTTTAAAATTAAAGTTTGATGTGTTTATAGCCTTAATCTAAATTATAAGATCGACGGTTAAAACTAATTCAAAATTTTTGAGACCAGAATGAAATTGTTGACTTAAATGGATGATAGTGATATGATTCAAATACTTAATTATTTTATACACACTAGTGATATAATAAAGACTGATTTCTTTTACATGTGTCCACCAAAAATCCTTCTGTTATGGTAGTAGTTGGTTTCTTTAATTTGTTATTTGAGCAAAATGTAACTGGTTTGTTCAGTGCATTGAATCAATGAGGATGCATTTGAATTAAGCTGCAATTCAGAAGAGTGAAGTTTGATACTTATTTTCATTTGTAAAATTTTGTAATGCAGATTTCCTTGAAACTCTATGGAGGGATGTTGATATGAACAGGCACCATCACAATCCTAATGAGGAGTTGAATCTTGTAATTGTATCCCATGGTCTAGCTAGTCGAGTTTTTCTAATGAAGTGGTTCAAGTGGACAGTGGAACAATTCGAGTACCTAAACAATCTAGGGAATTGTGAGTTTCGAGTTATGGAATTAGGGGCGGGTGGTGAATATAGCCTAGCAGTCCATCATACTGATGAAGAGATGCTAGAATGGGGTATGTCCCCTGAGATGATCGCTGACCAAAAAAGGCGAGCTAATGCTAACAGGGGTACTTTGAATGATCATTGCCCTTGGTACCTTGATGCTTTCTTTGACCATTTAGCGGATTCAAATGACAAAGATGATGAAGATGTGAAGTCAAACAACTCGTATCTCCCCTTAGCATGACATTGTTAACGTGTATTCGTTCCAATTCTGTTGTACTGTTCATTTGGTTAACTGATAGAAATGTTTGTAAGCTCTTTTCAAGTTGCTGTTACAATTTTAGGCCCGGAGGCATTATCAGTGTCAATTTCTTGTAAATTTGAAACTTTCAATTGAATAACAATCATTTGATATCAAGGATGAAGTATGGATTTAGTTTTTGACTGGTAAAATTATGATTTTTAAACAGGATGAAGATTGATTTAGTTTTGGCAGGGTCAAGTTACAAGTTTTAGACCAGTTTTCACTGTTGAGGTCGTTGTTTTAACTGACGTATAATGGAAGGTAATTGCAGAGTTGAAAGCACTTTTGCATTGAAATTCACCTTATCAAGTTCTCTCGAGTCTTATTCTGAAAACTTTGACCAATGACCATTATTTTGACATGGAATGAAAAATTGCCACATATAATTTTTTAATATCTAAATTAAAATTTTAAGATATTGAATTGATTCAAAGCTTATAAGTCAATTAAACTGACTTATAAACATTCAAAATGCTTATGAGCCAAAATCAACAAAAGTCATTAGTAATCAACCTCAACTTATTATTTCTTCCGATTATAAGCACTTTTAGTTTATCGAGCCTTCACTCTTATGCAATAGCTTGCAAACCACACAAGAGAGGTAATTCGCACTAGGTAAACCCGGTGCGACAAGCTTGACTCAGAAAACAAATCCCTTGCTTTCAGTGGCAAGAGATTTCAAACTTGAGACCTCTAATATGAAAGTCTCAAGCCCAAACCACTAGGTTACTCGAAGAGTCATTTTATAAATAAATTTTCAAAAACAAAACTTCTAACTTCCCTCCATCCCATATACACCATTCATCCTTTTCCTAACGAAAATATTTTTATATTTATAATTTGTAATAAAGAAAGGATGAAAAATAATATCTTAATCATTTATTTATTAAATTAATTTTAATACTAGAAAAATTCTTATCAACACGTAATGTTTAATAATTTTCATATATACTTCCCTGGTTTATATGAGTTGAATCAAAAATATCAAATGAATGGTTGTTTTCAAACGAACTTTTTTAAGTATGAGATTCTTTTTAGGTGATTTTCATGTAATTTCACAAATTTGGAACTTAGACTCTACTCTTACGCTAAAAGAATGCTGCGTGGGACATATAACTTTTAGCTTGACTCAACTTTTAATTACTCTCTAGTCAAGTCTAGTCCTTCAATATGCCAACAAAAACGACATATACGAATAAAAAAAAGGACAAAAAATGTAAATTGACTTCATTAATTAAGGAAGTCTTTTAATAATTCATTGTAATTACTTATTTGCTAAAAGCTTATGTGGAACTATAAACATATGTATAATTAATTACCTAATGAAAATATAAATGAAAACTTTTCACTCATGCAATGTAGTTGTATAATTAATAAGGGAAACGTACTTTATTATTTATGGTAAATTAACAGAAGGATATTCTCTTGTGAGTTAATTAATTATCGTAATTAATTTTTTCCATCTTCTAAAGAAAATGACTTGAAAAGATGTAATTAACTTGAATATCTAATTAGTTAAGGTAACTTCAATTAAGAAACTTTGCCGTATGTTTAGGGCCACAATATAATTCTCCATGCAGGACACGTAAAATTAATCAATATTGCGACAGGTCTCCTTCTTGTCTACCACAAAAAAAAAAATTAAAAAAAATAATGACACAGAAGATGCCAACATGAGCATGTGGGGAGGTTACGATAGTGCAGTGCAGTGGTAAGCAGTGGTGGATCCAGGATTTTCATTAAGGGGGTTTGAAAAAAAAAGAGCAGTGCTTAAGATTTGAGGTTTGAACCCCTCTACCACTAAGCCAACCTCTAATCTTATATTCAGGAGATTCAAAATCAATATATAAACATAAAAATTCTTAAAAATACCTTAAATATACAACGTAATTTTTTGCCGAGGGGGTTCCGGCAGACTCTAGGTCCGCCCCTGGTGATAAGTCGTAAGGGATTTTGAATTTGAGTCTTTAGTATAAAATTGTTTTTGATAAAGAAGGTTTTATTTCTAAATTAATAAAAAATTTTAATATAAATTCAAATTAGTTGGACTCTAAAATAATTATCGAACACCGAGTTAAGAAAAAGAGAGGAACATGTGGGGAAGTTCTTGGAACGTTACATATTTTGTTCTCATCAGAATATTTAGGCATTATTATTGTATTCGTTAAGAGAGCATGTTAAACTTTACTAGTTAAGAAAAAGAGAGGAACATGTGGGGAAGTTCTTGGAACGTTACATATTTTTTTCTCATTAGAATATTTAGGCATTATTATTGTATTCATTAAGAGAGCATGTTAAACTTTACCAGTTCTTTAAAGGATATTCGTAAGGTATATTGTTCAATATAAATTTTGTTTTGTTGGACATATATAAATAATTATATTTAGTATTATATTTTTTCAATTTATATGATATTTTTTCTGATTTATTGTTTCAATTAAAATGGTGTCTTTTTATATTTAAAGTATTTTTTTAATTTATCATTAATTAAATAAATTATAAATATCAAAATTTATATGACTTACTTACATACGAGTTTAATAACTTCTTTTAACACTTCACATCAAATTAAACAAGATGGATAACTATTTTTTAAGCCTTGTTTGCGAGGAAAACTTATACTGCTTACTTTTCATTTTACGATCTCGACATTTTATAATATGTTAGTTATTATCAAATTGAAATTTATGATATAAAAAGACTTAATATACGTAAGACTATTACAAGTCATTTATTTAATTGTATTCATATCTTTTATTCTGTGCATTGAATATAAACTCTGCGAATATTATAGGTCTACGGAGACTCGGATGCTCAGTCAAAGTTGCATCACCTTCATTTTCAAACTACTATACAAAAAAAAAAAAAATTAAAAAAATCTATATATGAGAAAATGAAAAATAGTCTTATATATATGAGAATATGTATAAAATAGTCCCTAAAGTTTAATTTTAATAGTTTTGGTTCTTTAAGTTTATCAAAGGTTAATACTTTTGATTTCTTCAAATATTTAACGTACTTAAAATGTTAATACTTTTGATTTTGTCAAATATTTAACGAACTTTAGTAATTTGATTTGATGAGATATACGAAGTATTTTTTAATCATAAAAGTAAGAAAGTCTCATCAAATCCTAAAAATTGCAATATAAAAAACCACATTAGATAAAACAACACATCAAATTCTAGAAAGAAAGCAAAACTAACAAAACTTACAAAAATAGTAGTAACTCCAAACGCAATTCCCACTAAAAAAAAAAAAATTGCTTTCATAGTTTCCGTCAAATCAGACAAAAAGTAATACCAACTCTTTGCAAACTTTAGGGACCAAAACAGTTCAAATCATCATACTTTAGGGACTATTTTGAATTTTTGTATAATTTTTTTCACTATTTGGCCTTTTTTCATGTATATAAACCATGTGAACTTCCTGCATGATATATCACCAAAATAACACAAACATCAATAGAAGTTGATTACTGGTCTTTCTCTTTAATAATAATAATATACCCTTTTGTACCTACCTATCTGCTCAAATGTCTCTCGTCAAAATTCAAACCAACACTCATTTGCCCAAACGCATAATCCTGGTCCGTCACGGCGAGTGTTCAGCAAACGCCGACATCAATGTGTACGGAACAACTCCAAATCACAAAATTGAACTGACGGAGAAAGGGATTGAGCAGGCCAAGCAAACTGGAATCCGAATTAAGAAACTGATTTCTGAAAATGATAACAATTGGAAGGTTTTCTTCTATGTTTCGCCTGCAGAGCGAACGAGAAAGACGTTGAGAGAGATCGGCGGATCGTTCCCAAAGAGGAGAGTGATGGGTGTGAAGGAAGAGTATAGGCTGAGAGAATTGAATTTTGGAAACTATCATGACCCTGCAAGTATAGCAAAGATTAAGAAGGAACGAGTAACGTATGGGAGGTTTTATTATAGAGTACCTGGTGGTGAAACTGGAGCTGAAGTTTATGATCGTATATCAAGTAAGTTCTATTGGTTTTTTCTACGTCTAAATCACAATTCAATATTGTTTTTTTTTCTACCCTAATTTGTTTCCTTTTTCTACTTACATGATAATTCATAGTTGACGTGTGTTTTGTTACTGGTGATAGTTCAAATGGGAAAAGAGAACAATCCATAGTTAGAGTATAATATTCGTGATAATTTAGATATGTATTTGGCGAAAAAGTTATAATTCTGAACAGGGTGCTTGTTTGTTGTTGTTATGCATTTGAAGTGCTCTGTTTTTCATTTTAATTTCTTGAACATAGTTTAGATGTTTCTTTTCCTTCTTGAGCTATATATGCGTTACCTTGACATTTAACTGAAGTGTATATATATTTAAGTAAACACGAACTTAATTTATTGACTAGAAATAATATGATTTGACTTTTCTACAGTTTATAAGCTGAAAGTCGTCTCCTTATGAAAAAGTTATAATAATAATAATAAGGAAGTAAAATTAGGTGGTGACTTTAAAGGAACATATACTAAGATTTCTTGTACTATCAATATAATTCAACACATTTAATCGAGTTTAAGTTACAAACATCAATGGTAGTGTAAGAAACCTTTCCACTCATTCAAAGGATGTCTATAAGTAAGCCTTGTCCTGATGATGATATAACCTAAACTCTTTCCTAGACTACCAATCAATATATGTTATGTAGAGATTTAATTATAATAATTACCTTAGTCGTAAATAATAAGATGATTGTGTAAATATTTTAAAGACGAATAGTATAGTAGTAACATAAACTCATACTATAACAATATGTAGGTTATATTGAATGCTTGAGGAGGGACATAGAAATGAAGAAATTCGTCTGTCATGATCCTTGTCAAGAAACCAACATCATCATCGTTACCCATGGACTATCCAGTCGGATCTTCCTCATGAAATGGTTCGACTGGACGATTGAGCAATTTGAGGATCTCAACAGGATGAAAACTAGTGAATTTCAAGTGTTGCAATTAGGGCATGGCGGGGAATACAGCCTAGCTTTTCATCACGATGACAAAAAACTTCACGAATGGGGACTATATCCTGATATGATAGAGGATCAAAAATGTAAAGCTTATGGTCCTACAGGAGTTAAATGGCAGGGAACTTGTGATTCCTATCCTTTCATGGATTGTTTTGCAGAAGATTCTGATGATGAGAATACTATTATCTAAATTATAAGTACTAGCTAGCTAGTAATTAAGTAAAATTATGGTGTAATTGGATTGTTATTAACTTTAACTCCCTCTCTGTTTTAGTCTATACCTTGAAAGTTGACAAGAATTTAGAAATTTTGTGTATTCATTGAATATCCAGAATACAAGTTGTTCCTATATTTATATACAACTAAAGAAAAGAATAGAACCTTCTATTGTAACTACCATTCCAGCTGTACAATCTTAATTGGCTTATCTATAACAAATTTTATTCCCTATCTATGTATATACATTTCAGCTATATGTAAAACCTTTATTTCTTGGGCCTTTTATCCGAATTGGGCTTCTGGTTGGCCCAGTGCAGAAGTAGCTCTTTAGCCCAGATAGCATAACCCTTTTATCATCTTCAGACCAGATAAAAGGGTTATTTTTCTTCGATGAAACCAAGGCCAAACATGAAGACCTTGTTTGTGTCTGTTTTCTTCTTTCCTTTGATGGTGTATCTTTTGCATCAAATGTTTCATTCACTCGTACACCATTTGTAATTCCAACATACCTGTATGCTAAATTTGATTGTTAGTAACTATATATTCTCTAATTTTAAAGAACTACATCTTCTTAATAACTTTTCATTCTTAAGAAACACCTAATAAATAGAGGTAACATATAGTAATAATGAACGTGAAATAAGCTAAAACGATACTTATTTTGGGACGAGACAGAGAGTATTTTAAATTGATAGGTTTCAACTTTTCACATTTGCTTTACTAATTAGGATTATGAGGTCGACAGATTCTGTTGTCTTCTTCTTTCTTTTTAAAATTAAAATATTAAATTTGTTTGCGTGGATTTGAATTTGAAAGAGTTAGCCATGATTGTTACTCTATTTTATTTGTTTCTTTTCTTTTTTGCTTTCTATACTTTTAGTTTTACTTTAATTTTGACATATGGTGTGTGTCCTTTGAATTAGTAAAATATTTATATATTTTTCAATTCTTTTTCCCTTTCTGTATGTCAGTATTGTTTCATTTTACCTGTCTGAATTCTCATTCAACAAATTACACATTAGTAAGGACTAATTACAGTACTGGCTCTCAATATATATATTCCCATGGGATAAGGACTCCTTCAACATAAAATTCGACAAGTTCCTTTAGGAACAACACTTTTAACATGCGATAAGAGGGCCGAATATGCTCTGAACTATGCGAAAAGGAATAATTTTACCCATAGATTATGAATTTAACTTCTACAAATCTGTTTATGTCTGTCCTGTTGGTATGTAGGCTCAGAAGATTCATTGGTGCAAGAAAGACATAAACCTTTTACACAAATAAAATCCAGTCATGTACTGTATCTGTCTCTATAGTTGTCCATTAGGCAACTACCTAAATTAAGCAGGCAACTCGACCCGTCTATGTCTAATCTTACAAGTTCACCAAGTCCAGGTAGTATTTTCTCCCTCAAAAAACCACAAACTTTAGTAGTAACCAATCATGGTTGTGATATAGTGGTGAACTGTTTCACCCTTAAATAGACCCTAGAAGTTTTGGGTTCGAGCCCTGAATATGGAGAAAATTTTATTTAAATTGCGTGATTTGAATTTAGTCGGGCTCCAATGGGACCCGTGAGGGAAACAAAAATAAAATAAAAAATCTAGGTAGCGATACTATAGTTATACTCAATATTTTTTCTTTAATGGCTTTTATTAATTAATTTTTTTTTTTAATTCAAACAAGGCTAATAGCCTGTTTCGCCAAATTCTTAAGAAGTTAAAAAATGTTTATTTTAGAAAATTTAGGTATTTAATCAAGTTTTTTGGAAAAAATGTAAGTGATTTAAGTAGTAGTAATAAATAAGTAGTTTTTTCAAAAATTGATACACTTTTATTTTTAAAAAAAATACATCTTTCCATTTTAGGGACAAACAAATTGATACGACATTTAATACTTTTTTCAGGACAAGTGAATAATTACTTACAAATTTGGGGACCACGTAGGTACACTAAATGACATACGTGGACCAGATTGATTGGTCTACTCTATTTTCCCGGTTTTGATTAAAGTTTAATTTGGATTGTGATTAGCACTAAAACACATCCATTGTTAGTGTTTGAATGATGATCAAACACTACCTTTGCTATTTTAAAAAGCAGAGACTTGTTCTTCACTACCTAATTCCTCCTATTTTCTCTCTTCTACAAATGTTGCATTATGTTTAACCAACTCCATATATTTCGTCTCTCTTTTTTGGGATCTGAGTTACTTTTACTTTTCCTAATCCACTAAAGCTAATCACTATTTGTGTTTTTTTCTCTCTCTCTGTATTTTGGATTTCAAGAAAGAGTTTGAATAGTACTCACTACAATCATTTGTGTGCTTGCTTATACATTCTTTTCGTTTGGTGGGTTGCAAGGCATTAGGATATAGACCCATTTTGTGAAGTGGGTTTTTGTTCAGACTTGCTCAAATGATTGAGTTTGAGTTTCTGATTATTAGAAAGTTTTGATCTTTTTGACACAGGTATGGAAAATGTGTGTTTTTTTGGGTGTTTGATATGTGGTTTTCAGTGAAAATCTGAAAAAATGGGATTTTCAGATTTGTAGTTTTGTTGTCTTTTTCTTGATTTTGTTTTGAAATTGAAATCTGGTTTGGGTTGTTTGCTTGCTTGTTTGTTTTGTGTACTGACAGATGGGTTTTGGAACTTTTGTTGTGTGTTTTAGGGGCAATTTTATGGCTTATCCATTAGACCATAGGTCCTCTAGTCGTGGGACTGTGAGATTTGTTTTGGTTCTGGTGGGTTTGTTTTTGGTTATTTACATGGTGACAACACCAACATTGCGGCACTCTAAGGCTTTGTCTTCATGTCCTCCATGTTTCTGTGATTGTGAGGAGGATCCCATGTTCTCGCCTATAGGTCAGTTTATCTCTCTTTGGATGCTAAATCTTGCTCATCTACTTTAAAATTGTGTAGGTTGTGTACTTATGTTGGCTGATTTGATCCTAATGACTAAAAGTAATGCCTTTTACATATTGAGACACTTAGTTCATTTAAAGTTGAGTTTCTGCTTTTAGTAAGAAGTGATATTGTTTAAGGTCTATGTATGAACAATTTGATTAAGAAAACTTGTATAGCCTTCATGGGGTTGCTTGTCATCCAAATTGGTGAACTATGGTCCATTTTTGTAATAAGTATTAACCAATTGAAGAAACTGGCAGGATTCTCAATTAATAGTACCTTGTTTTTACCACTTATAGAAGGTGGAGAATGAACTATAACTAAATATTAGAAGGAATTCATGTGAGTTGAAAACTTTTTGGTTCTTCCACAGGAGGAAGAACTGGAAATAGACACAAAACCATTCATCCTAGCTCTATTTTTGTTCAAATGAAATGCTTAGCCAATTCCATGCATCAACCAAAAGGTCATTTCTAAGTCTATATGTTCTTATTGAGTATGGCTAGAGAATATTCATGACAGAAGTAACAGGAATGAGTGAACTGTCTTGTATATTTAAAGACTATATTGTCCTGGTACAAAAATCAAATGCTTCGTATTATTATACTTCCATATACATAGCGAGGATTTCATACAGTTAATCTTAAGTTAGGTCTTTCTAGAATCCACAAGAACTAAGTGAATTTGCTGAGAATTGGTGCAGGTTACAATTAAAACGAAATGTAAGAGAAAGACACTTTAACTGAAATTTCTAATTAATGGTTGATTTGAGAATTGTACTGGGAAAGGAACTATTACATATTTCATTGAAGAGACAAAAGTGGGTGAGAACCATGAGGTATCAGGTTCAAAGGTGTGGCTTAGTGGTCAATGAATTGGGTGTGACCTAGTAGTCAATGAAGTGTTGCCTTGTTCTGAATAGTCTGTTTTACTTTTATTGATTTCCATAAGGAGCCCATAATTCTCTGAGGGCATAAATTGGCATCACGACACAACTGGTGGGCCTGGAAGAAACTTTGTAAACCTTGGAGTGATTCAGTAGCCGCAGTTCCAAACTCCCAATCTGTCATCCTGAATAATAGGTTGATATGACTTATCTAAGCTATAGATGCCTCTCATTGTTGGTAACAGAGCATTTTATTGAACTTATTCAGAGTACCGACTCTTACTGATTTTGTATTTAGATCTTGAACTATATGTTTCTGGTACAGGGAGAAATTCTTAGTGCTTGACAAGCTCCTTAAGAATGAGAACTTTTTGATAAATTTGCATCTGCAAAAAGTGGCATAATAGGGTCCAGGAAATAGTTTTTCCAAGAGTTAGCTGAAATAGTTTATTTGTTTATCCTGATTGGAGTAGACTGAATACCTTCTACATCATTAAGACTTGAGGTTCTCTATTTTGAAGAGGATGAGGATTGTTTACATATAAAGGATGATACTTCCATCAGTATAGCATACTATTCAAATATATACTGCTATGACGCAATACCTTTAATGTTTATAAATTAACATTCAAGATATTTTTTTAACCATATTGTCTTCTTTTGTCTGGTATAACAAAATTTTAAGCTATTTATCCAGTACTTTCTCTTTTCTCTTGGTGTTGATGTTTGAAAATCAGCATAGCTTTTGGAAATAATAATATCTTTCAATGCAGAACTGACATCGTTTATGATGTCTTCCTCTGTCCTGTTGATTCTTATCTCCTATTTATGTGTTGTTTTGCAGACATCTTAAACAGCTCATTGGCAGGTTAGTTCTCTGCTTCATTTAGTGCCTGAAAAACTGTAAGGTGTAAAGTTATACAAGTAATCCTCTGCGAAATTGAGTGAAGTGTTATACTGTTTCCTGATTAAAAGTTACTCTATGAAGGCATAATGTTGGAGAAACGATTAAATCTTTTGGCTATGGGATATTATTTAAAGCGACACTAATCCAGCACTTGACTGAAATCTAAGCCATCTTTTTTATTTTTCTTGTGTCTAAATCCTGATTGCCCTAGTAACAACTCACAACAGAGCACTATACTTGCTAAAAAAACAAAAAACAGAGCTGAGATGTTCTGGACAAACTGACTGTTTGACATCCGCTAAAAGTTTTGAAGAACTGTCTAGAACACTGAAAGCAAAGTAGAGAAAGAGCCACCCTTTGGCGCTCTTCCTCCATTTTTCTGATTAATGTAGCATTTTTCTGCCATCTAACTATATAGTCTTTCACAACATTGTGCTGCATGCGTGCAGATAAGTAGGTCGCTGTTGAAAAATTTAGGAGGAGAGGTTTAATTTGATTTAAGCTGCTTCCTCTAATCATTGGTTCTTTTTGTGATGCAGACTGTGGTAAAAATGATCCTCAGTTGAATGAAGAGATGAAAAAGGACATTGCTACTTTACTAGCAGAGGAGATTAACTTGCAAAAAAATGTTACTGATGACGTCTTGAATCGCACCAAGGCTCTAATTATGAGTGCCAAAAGAGCATCTTCACACTACCAAAAAGAATCAGAGAAGTGCAACATAGGGATAGATACATGTGAGGGAGGGAGGGAAAAGGCTGAAGCTGCATTGATAGAAGAGCGCAAGCTCTCTGCACTGTGGGAGACTCGAGCCATTGAGTTTGGCTGGAAGGACTAGTGAAGACTTTATTCCAGGAAAATTAATTAAACCATTTTGGTCTCTGTTAGAATTAGAATAGATATGCCTCTTTCCTTGTACACCCATTTTGTGAATATGGTTTTCCCTTTTCGTCTGTCTTGGTTTTCATTTCTTATACTTCAGATTGTGTTGATTTCAGTTAATAATTTAATTGACGTTTTTCCAAGTTGTGTTATCACAATTCACATCATTGTGAACGGAATGCGTGTGGTTTTCAATTTGGCCGTCTTGCTGTCATGTCATGAGTACATGCTGTTCTCTCAAGAGTTTCAGTCATCTACATTGTTATCACTAAGCAATAGTTAATTACATTCTCTCACATTAATTATAGTAAACTAACACCAAGTATAGGTAATCATTTACTTAAAACTAGTTTTCTCACCCGTTCATAGCTTATAATGGGAGACTAGGAAAAAATAAAACATAAAAGGTGTTTTTTTCCGAAAAAAGATGGAAGGTGGTTTAGTGTTGATAATTGGTTGAATTTGCATGCTCTAAATTGAAACAAACAGAAAGACTGCAACGTCTCAATTATCCATAATATAATTGGGAAATGCTAAATGGCCAGACATTTAAAAAGTCTATAATATTTTTTTTATTTTAAAATAAACTGTTCTTTTTTTCATTTTTTAATTAAAAGGTATTAAAGTTAAAAGGATAAAAATGTTCAAAAAGGTAAAATAACATAGTGTGAAATATGTTATTTTACCATTCTAGCCAAAAGGATGTTTCCAAATAGATGATACATCACATCGAGCAATGCATATTTCACACATATCCTAATAAGATCACATAGGAGAAAACAAAAAAGCAGGTGAGCAATCTTGATAGTACCAACAAATGTGAAACAGAATTACATGTAATGAACAACATAACAGTAAAAGCTCCTGGGGTAACAAAGAGTCCAAACGCTGAATAGGTTTAAATTGCAATCATAAACTTTGAATTGACTTTTATCATTCTTTTGGTCACTTCCTTCAGATATGGAGAGCTCTATTTATTAAAGATGTTAAGCAAGAAAAATACAATGTAAAACAAGGAAAGGTTAAACAGGCAAAAGCATGGTGTTTCAAAATAATGTAGGAAATGACTTGTCCAGCTTCTGCATTCAACCCTTGTTATAGAGTCAACGCGCAAGCCAATTCCATCAAACCAAGTATATACTGTCCAAAACTGCAAACCCGGCTGCAACTCCTCCCTCATTTGATGAAGAGACCTTTGTTCGCATCAAGTAACCAGCCTGTTGGTTGATTAAAACTTCTGTTTTGTTCCTGCATATGAAGTGCATATCAGCACAAGATGTTAGAGGGCAACGATGATTTTAAAACTTAGGTTTACAAAATAAAATAATCATTCTTGCTCATTTGTTATTCAAATAATCTGCATCCCTTGTAACATCATTCTATGAATCAAACATAAGCTGAAAGTAGGGACTGGAACATGCTTTGGGTAAAAAGGTTGCCTCAACGTTTCTCCTTTCTGGCAGTTCCTCTTTTTCATTCTTACGTTAAATTGGGGTGGGTGGGTCCATGGGGGTGCAATACAGCATATTCACTAAATACCTTAAATAGGTACCATATATCCCAAGTTCTGATATGGTTTGTTCTTTATGAGAGATGCCTTCTCGCATTAGTATCGAGTGAGAGATCTTTGGAAAAATCCTCTGCATTAGAATGTAGGCTGCATCACTTCCAGTGCCTTCCTTTTGCAGTTTCAAAAGAGCGTCTCTGACATCCTCCCCATAGATATTGTTTCCTGAGGTGAGAAGAGGATCTAGTATTAATGATTTTGATGTGTAGTTACAATATAGACAAAATCAATTTCATGAGACAGACCTCCTCCTTCTCGTTGTGGTTTCATAACATACAATTCTGGCCTGTCAATTGCATCCTTGACAATGTCGGAGTCATCCAAGCTCCACAACCCTGCAAAGCATTTCCGTAATTTGGCAATGTCATCTTTGTTTTCCAGAAACCTGCTCATAAACAAGGACGGAAGTTTACCAAATCATAGATAGAGTATTAGGAAAAGTTAATTTCTCAATGACTGCATAACTGTATTCATTATGCTCCCAGCTTACAAATTAAACGAAACGTTCTACTTCAAACTGTCTGGATGTCTATATCTTTTTAATTTAGACATTTATTTTTTTACCTTCTTTTTGTACCACAGGAAAAGAGAGCAACGGAATGACATTATTCATCACAATCAGTTTATAAAGCACTAAGTGCATTAAGTTTTGCCTTTCCAGAACCCCATTACAGAGAGGGAAGATCCCAAACAATTATCCAGACTCAAATTTAAACACCTGTATCAACACACTAAGTTTACTAATTACTGAATCACAAGAGACGCAACTTGAGTTAAGCTTTTACCTTTCAAGTACATTGGGCTTTGCAAGCTCTTGCTGAATCTTCTTGCTGCCAGCTAAATGATAAGAAATTGAAGGGCACTTGACTGCACGTGATTGCTCCATCAGCAGCCTAGCTTTCCACTCCTACAATAAATTGCATAAAACAGATCAAGCAAAAATGATAGGTAACTGGGAAGTGTATAACTAAGTGGAGATCACAACGAGATGCAATAGTAAATGGCCAATCTCTCTATTTGGGCCACTTTCATAATCTCAAATATTGAACAGTACTTATGAATCAATTCTGCCTCTACCCAAAAACGTGTGTGCACAACTTAGAGATGCTTTCAAAAGATTTTGCAGAAAGTAAAGGCTAAATATCCATAAGACTAACTAAAAGAACCAGAGACTGCCTTTTAACTGTACAATGAAAATGATCAGGGTCCATTATCCTGAATTAGGCATCCAAACCTAAGTTGCTCGGACTCTCCAAAATTGCTGCCGCACCCGTGTAGGATCCTCCAAAAATGCACTACTTTTGGAGGATCCGACACGCACCCGTCGACGTTTCTGAAGAGTCTGAGCAACATAGATCCAAACAGTTCCATTTCAATTAGTTATTGAATTTTTTTTTGCTTCCATTTCACTTACCAGTTTTTTTTGTTTTTTTTTTTTTAATCAAAAAAAACTTTGTTTAAAATGCTTTTACCCCCATGCCATGTCAAAGACATAGGAATCTTGTCACAAGCTACTCTTATTTTGGACTCTGAAAACTACAGCTGACTACTCCTCAGCCAGTGATCAGTGCTAAACAGCACTTTCCCTTCCACCCAAAATCATGTGCTCATTTCTCTTTCTTCTCCAATTGTGTGTACCTATGTTTTCTCTCACCTCCCTATCTAAGAAATTCTGATCTAGAGTATACCTGCTAAAATAGGGAATAACCTGCCCACTGTTTTTTTACCAGACAGGTTCCCCCTTGGAACTGTGTTCTCCTTTTTCTTTTAATAAGGAATTGCTTATTTCTTTTTTTCATTTCAGGTATTTACAGATTCGATAAGAATTGTTAAATGGCATGAGATGGTGATTCATAAAGATACCAACAGATAATTTTATCAAACAAATCGAGCCATGTAAAAATCTGACTGTACAGAGGGTATCCACCTCTAATGTCA
This sequence comes from Solanum stenotomum, assembly GCF_019186545.1. NCBI lineage: Eukaryota > Viridiplantae > Streptophyta > Magnoliopsida > Solanales > Solanaceae > Solanum > Solanum stenotomum. The sequence goes on along the minus strand of NC_064282.1, from coordinate 11,761,399 downwards.
GCAAATAGTGGTTATTGCACATATTTGAATAGGAATTTAAAAGTAAGCCAGTAATTTCATAACCATAGTCAAGCAGTATAAAAATAATCTTACAGATTCCGAGTTATAGTCACTTGGTGCATAGCCAGCTCTAAAATAAATGACTGCCACAGCTTGACCATCTCTGCAATCCTAAAGCTTTTAAGCTTCCCATACAGAAAGTGCAAATTTAACAGCTTTAACACAGTATTTTGGTAGAAAAGTTACATACACAACAAGGGTACCATCTTGTTGAAGCTCGCCAAGTGCATCAATTTCAGCCAGTGTCTTTCTGATAGTTGTAACTTGATGTGTGTTATAAGCTAAGGAAATATCTTTAGGAGAATTTACAAGCAAAAATCACTGCAGATGTACTACACAGAATGCATTTTTGATACTTCAGACCAAGATAATCTTAAGTGTCTTAAATATGGCTATATTCCTTTATTAGATCCATGAAAGTACATTAAAGCCACATCTATCATTGAAAGTAGGATATCTTTCTCTCAATGATGCAGAAAGCCAATGCTGGTCATACATATTGCGCTCTTCAGCTTGAACCACAAACATAATCACAGCCCTGCAATATGTATTAAAGTTAGAACAACTTCAAAGACATATTTTCTGGCATTAAGCAAAAAAATCTCTCAAATCAAATCGACCTTGGATCACCATATTCATTCCAAGCTTTAGCCAATGCTTCAGCAAATTGATTTACAGCATTGTTTGCGGGAATTCTGTTAGGATCTGATGCAATGTCTTCTCTGTATTGTTGAAGCAAGCTCCTGTAAACGACAGTTAATATCAACTTCTATATGGGCTTTAGAGGAGAAAGAGCTAGATGTTTTATGATCTGACGTTATCGTTTCAATATTCACGCATGCATACACTGAAGATTCATCATAAAACAAAAATCCAAGAAATAACTTGATAAAATTACAACAGAAGTTCTGGATAGTGAGTATCAATACCAGACTGTCCTATAACACACCATTTACCCAACTGTACTGCAGATATCATTAGCTGCTTGTTTAAAGCCCTTGAAGGTTTTTGTTGCTCAAGGTTTTTGAATTTTTTTAGACAAGGACATTACAATGCATTTCATTATTAAAAAAGTGGAAGCTTTGCTACATAAGTTAACATAGATTATTTTACCTGTGAAGCTTGCTGACCAGACAACTTAGCCCTGGAAATGATGATGAAATTGTGTTAAGCTCTATTTGCAGAAGTAATTTAGTTTGCTCATCCAGCATATAGTCTGAGCGATGCAACCCCAAGCGTATTTCCTACATCAATGTTATATCAAATGGGAAATTCTCTCCTACACAAAGAAACAATAAAATACTCCTACAACTAATATAAGTCGACTTAGGCACATAAATGAATAATGCCTTCTTATAACGATTGGAGATGAAGAAATACATGACAGATTCTCCATTTCTGATGATCAAATATGGCAACATCTAAAGCAACAACGAGAATTTTTATTACTATCAGGCAAATTGAGTAACACCAAGTCCAATGATAAAAGGGTCAATCAAAATCATGGTGATTGATATCATGTATTAGGAATATCAAAATTGTATGTCAACCCAAAACAACAGAACAAGTCTAACAATGATTAAAGAATAGAAAAGAAATGCCATAATATAAAGAGCTGACAAATGTGGTACGCACATATCTCGAAATTAAAATTGTATGATATCAAGATGTACCTCTATCTTGTTGATTTCTAACATCTTGGAGTGGATTTCTAGTAGTCTGGAGGTGAAAGGATCAACTTTTCTCGTCCTGCAGAAAATTGCATTAAGTTTCATAAAACTCTAAAGAACTACCATTATCTCTTCCAACTTACTAGAGAGTTGTGTATTCTGTTCCAGTACATGCTTTAAGTGAGCAGCAAACACAGAAGCAATTATGTGTACCAACCTAGACAGTGATTGCTGCAGAAATTCTCCATCCTGACTCACGCGATCCACGAGTTCATTGAAAATAGGAGCAACTTCACAAGCTTGCTTCCAATGACTTTCAGGAAATGACATTGGTATCAGAGCAACTGGAGCATGAACCATATCAACACCAGGAACAGTTCCTGACCTCTTCAAATTTCAAAAGGCACAAATATCACATGAAAGCAATAACAATAACACCTAACCACCTTCTTGATAAACAAAGGAGAAAAGGAAAATAAAGCACCAATCTTTAATCAAAACAATAAAAGAAATAAACAAAATCTGATATTTTCATAGATAATTCAGTAATACAAACTTATCTCTCTGTGATGTAAAAAGCAGTTTCTATTGCCATAAAGACTGACCTCCGAATTTCTGTCACCAACAAGAAGTCCACGAAGAGAGCACCAGACAAGGGCATCATTAGCAAGCTTCTGCACCAATTTTGGGTCGATATCATGAAGATCGACAATGGGTTTCGCAGAATCTTCCACTTGGGTCTGCATTTTATGCACTTTAGCACACTTCAATGGGGATTTGAGTATGAAAATCTTGGAAGATTTAAGGAGACGGGGTTCCAAGAATCTAGTAGGTGAGCAGAAATTTAAATAGTTTGATGGTGATTCTTGGGATTGAAAAGGAGAGGTAGCGCTTATGCTAGTTAGTGAGATTGATGGAGAAGAACAGCCGCTGCCCATTTTGACATTCTTTGGACCCCTTATGTTACCTTATTATCGTCCAAAGTGGCTCTTTACGTTTGGCTGGCTGCTAAAGGGGAGGGAATCTTGTTCTCAATTTGCCTTTTTTGAGGAAAGTGTGTTGCAACTTTGCTCAAGGAATATGCTATAAAATTATCAATTCATCCCCCATATACATTAAAATTATGTATTATCTCCAAATGGAAAGATGTCACTGCTGACATCAAGAACTAGGTAAAATGTCCAAAACTATGTATATTTATAACAAAGTAAAGACAAAAAAAAAAACTAGGAGGAGATCTTGACTATTGAACTATGGAATGAGTAGGAAGATTTCTCTTTGGGTGGAAGGTGTGCGCGCGTGAGGATCATAATTATATATTATTATTAGTTTGTTTGATCAAACTTTTAAAATCACTTTTTCTTCGTAAAGCTATTAGGAATTTTTGATAAGCTTGTCCTATGTGAAATTACATCTTAAATTGAGTGTCTAGTGTTTTTAGATTTTTCTAACTTGAGGAGGAATAAATGTTGCAAATGCAATTATATTTAGCGTATATTTTGAAGAATATGAGTATGTGTCATGCTATAAAAGAAAAGGAATATGAGTTCTGCTTCATGGCAAGGTGAGATCCCTTTTTCTATTCTTGGAAGATGAAATGAACATAAAATTTAAAGTAATATATGTTCTTACTTAAATTTGCTATCTCTTAATGTTAAACTTTAAAGTGTTCTATTAGGTGTAAATATTGATGTGCGTATATTTAATTGAGTACTAAAATCTGGATATATGTTTGGACGTCAATAAGTTAATATCATAAAAAAGTTGTTCAATCTTAAACAATGCCCTGTCAACCATATGACCATAACACCTCATAGATACTAATGAGTGAGAACTTATTTCATATCCCAAACGCAATGTGCGTCATTAACAAGTATAATTTACTAGTAATTTTTTGTTATTTGCACCTATGAATTTACTATTTCTCATCCCAATTTTCATTTACATTAGAGCCCACCTTGAGAATTGATTTCAATGGTTTTGGCTCTTCTTTTACTTCCTCTTTGTTGGAAGGCACTTTCTCTGTTGATTTCTTTTTCTTCTTCTTCTTCTTACTGAAATAAATCTCCTCCACATTATCATTTATGCTAACCATCTTCTTTGGAGCTTTATTTTGAGTTTCCATTGATGGTCCAGAGGCCTCTTCCTCAACAATCTTGTCACCTTCATTCTCTTCACTAGTTACCTGAGAAAGCTCACTTTCTTCATTTTCAAGGACAGGATCATCTTCAACTACAGCTTCTTCCAGCTTGGGAATTACACGAGAACTCGAATCTTCAGAATGCAGAACATGTTCATTGGTTGAGTGATTTCCATTACCTGGATTAGATCGAGATTGGCCTGTATTGACCAAACTGTGACCCTTGGAATCACCCAAAGTTACAGGTTTGGTAGCTTCATCAGCAAGGCTCTGCACAACAAATTCATAAAGCCTGTCGACAATAAGGATGCCATTGCGCCAAGATAAATTCAAACTCGTGATCATGTAGATTTGACCTGCTATTTCAGCAGCAGTATCCTTGAACAAGTTGAATAGCCTTCGACAGATGGATAGACTGAAACACACAGGACATCCAAAAGACATGATATAACATAGGAACTCATTAAAAATGCCAAAGAACTGGATCTTGTTTTCTCCTTGGTCCATTTCTTAGTCTGTTTAAAGAAAGGAAATTAAAAAAATAACGCAGGCTTTTAGCCTGCTGTAGCATTGGATTCTTTCTGCAAAGACAAGCAACAGTTGCAAGCAATGTTCCTTTTCTTTTCTTGAGAGCAAACCAAAGCCAAAGCCTGATAGCATCTTATTTCCTCCTTCCATAAAGCTAATGTTTATAGAGCACCAAGGTTTTTATTCCTTGCCTCTTTCTCAACTCGAGTTTAAGAACAAAAAGATAATCAAGAAGATGGCTCTGATTGTCAATCTCAGCTTAAGAATTGAAACCAATTGAGCATGGAAAACTAATAAAGAGGATTAAGGGATTTGGTCAGCTTTAACTGAAGTGCAATACTTTCGAACAATGAAATACTAATTGATTGAAGAGCACATGAAGAAAGAGAATGAAACCAGACGAGATGTATTACTATTTACCAAGCAAAGAAGCAAGGAGTATACTTCTTTGTACACAATTTTCACCAAGTCAAATGATAGACATTCCCTTAAATCACACTGACAACACTTCAAAACAATTACAAAAAACTAAAAATACATCTTTAAAGGTTTTCTTCTAAGAACGATTATTCAGGACCACACCTGCTTATTAAGTCATAAAATGGCAGATACACAAGTCTGAAGGAAATTTTCTGAATGGACTCGGGGATAAGGCACACAAAAGTACTCTTCGACCCATGAGGCAGTCCCAACTAATTAGCTTGAGAGAAACAAAGACATGTAGTATCTAAGGATTGGATAAGTTACAAATCTTAGCATCTTACAGAATTGAAGTGTATCACTCCCTCTTCACTTAGTCTATCTAAACTTTGATTCGTCCACATAAACGCCAGTAAGCTCCAGGGTGGAAGAGAGACTTCTCAAAAACCCATATATCACGTACCAAGACCTGGATGGGAAAAAACAAATGAGAAAATAGTGTTTTCTACTACTATTGCATAGGCAATCACATAGTAGGACTTGTTGCCAAAATGCTTCACTAACATAACTACTATGATGGTGGAAAACTATAAATTTCAGCATACCAAATATTAGACCTTTGTATTATCTGTGGTGACTTAGCAGCCCTTTACTAGATGTAACCAGGAATGCTGTTTTTTTTTAAAAAAAAAAACAGAAGAAAATATAGAACGTTATAAGAGGCTTGCAAGGTAATGCTTCTGGCATCCCAAATTCCCAATCCATATGTTAATATCCCAGATATATTTGTAAGATATGGAGCCATTAACTTAGACTAAATAACAAACTCTGGTTCAGCATTCCTCAACTTTGGAGTGTAGAAAAGTGACTTTCTTCACAGCAATGTCGGATGGCTAATTCAGTTGATCACTGCATTATACAGAATCTCTATCACATACCTCCTTATTTCTATCTCCAGAGACAACAGCTCCTTTCCCATCATATGCCTCAAACTTCTGTAAAAAAGCTTAATATCAACATAGGATAATCACTTCTAATAACCCTAGACTGCATTACAACAAAAGATGTGTTGGTCTTTTAAATTTTAAATATTAAAAGTAAAACCTGACGCACTCGTGGAAACTAAACGAAGTTCCTTTGGACTAGTAAAACATGAGAAAGGCCGTTCTCCAATTATTTCATTTACAAACTAATTTTGCTAAGGTGATATGATAAGGGTTAATTCCTTTTCTTATCCACAAGTGGCAGCAGGATCTCTTGGTTTTAAGGTAACGAGATAAGGGCTTATTCCTTTTCTTATCCACAAATAGCAGCAAGGTCTCTTAGTTTAAAGGTAACAAGATAAGGGTTTATTACTTTTCTTATCCATAAGCTGCAGCAGGATCTCTTAGTTTCAAGGTAAGACTGATATGATGCCAATAGAACTCTTTCCTTTTTTAGGCTAATTTAACAACCATGAAAATTAATTTATCCTGATTTTTCTTTATTATACACTATGTGACCACAGCATAAACATAATTGTTAACTCATGTGACAGAATCTGCAATCAGTTAATTTAAGTCCATTAACAGACAAGGAAGCAAGTTCATCATCAACTAGAAGTCATTGATATTTGCAAGCACAGTATGGTTAGTGCATCTGTTTTGGGTATAGAGGTCGCTGGTTCATGAATAAGCAGTAGGAAACTAGAAAGTGATCTTCCAATACTCTTCTTTCTTTCCTAGCAAGCAGGAAATTTCATGAGCTAAAATAGTCTATCAAAACAAGCAAGCAAATAGGTAAAGTCATTGCCACCTGTCATGCCATGATTCAAGTTTGAGATTGTGTTCACAAAATCCTCTTTGGGTACTAGGGATAGGAGAACACCAATCGGCACCTATTCACTTTCTTCTTTTCTCAAGTTACAATCAGAATGGTGACATTACCTTTTGCTTGAGTTGTTTTTCCAAGTAATTCTCTATAAAATGGATGTCTTTGATTGCCATGTTGATTAGCAATAAACAAAGGTTATCCGCCAGGTAAAGTCTTAAAGGTGTGGTAATATAGACAAATTATGCAGCTATTTTCTTTCTCAAAATAAATAAATTATGCAGCTATTTGGTCATATCAACAGGACTGGATGTCAAATTTCACAACCGAATCAAGCATTACAATCATGAGATGCAGAAAACTTCAAACAGCTACAACACCATTGACAGGAGCAGGCATCAGCATCAAATGAACTCAAAACAGAATATATTTAAATTACTGGCCAGCTTACCTGCTTAGCCAGAAACTCAAGTGTAAGCTGTATGAACACCTTACTCAGATCATTTCGATCAACACCAATCTGCAAAGAAGCAGCTACAGAGTTCTATCATTGCACAACTAAGAAGGGGCAAAAGTTCAAACGCCAAAACCTCCACACGAATAATCACTTGGTGGAGAGAAAATCTAAAGAGAATGAAATTCCTTTTTTTCCCCTTTTTACATGATAGAGGTTCCATTTGTTGTTATATTTCTTAATATTCGTGAAAAGTGATTGAAGGGAGGCGAAGGATAAACAATTTAACAACAGAAAGAAAAAACACTTTCAGTTCACATCATCTTTGACATTATGAGCTCTCTACAGTTTGCTTTCGCCTAAAAAATATAAGAAATACAACATATATAGTACCTGATATGGAAAACTGAGTAGAAAAGCAATTCAACAACTTCCAATATCAAATAGCCTCTAGGGCTTTAATATTTATCATCCCAGTTAAACTAGCACTCTCTCCCCAATCAATTACATGGCAAGTTGGCAACGTCATCTTAAGAAAAGATATAGGCAATAAGACAGGTACAAAAACTAAAAATATTATCAGAAGCGTACACAATTTCTTAAACCCTGATGTGTTTCGTTATCGACCCCATTGAATACGGTTTCTCCAGGAAAGACAAATACCAAAACCAACCCAGGAAGAAAATTTATGGAAGGGTTTGCTGCTGAAAAACCAAATTAGAGAGACCAAAAATGTAGATCTATCCATCACATAAGGAAGTGTCCATCAGAACCCGAGACAGAATTTATAAAGGGTCAGCATAAAAGGCTTTGATCCTGACAAACCAAATAAGAGAGACAAAAAATGTAGATCATATCCATCACATGGAAAAGGTAATCATCTTAAGTTCCACCTAGTGTCCTGGTAGTTACATAATGTTCCTACACATGCAAACCAAGGCAGTTACAAGCTTGTATGGTTAAGGTTTGGTACTTGCCAATCGAGCTCGCAGAGTTCGCACTTTTACAATTGGTTCAATTAGTTCCCAGTAGACAGTAGGCCACACTGATTCTCGTTGCTTGATCTCATTCTTGAGAGCCTGTCTTGTAAGACCAAAGGAAGAAATATGTCAAACAGACTAGTTTTAAGTTTGAAGTCAGAAAGAGTTAATTAATTAAATAGCCCATGACAAATATAGATAACTGTGGACCAATCCGATAGCCAACATGGCCTATGTATGAAAATTGAAGTGGTCCAAGATCCACTCATTACAAACAGGACCTAACCCATGCCAAAAGCATAATCTCATTGTTTCATCCAAATGACCAGGTTAAGCAGCAAGATTGAAGGCACGGTGTGAATTCAGAATAAAAATACCAGGTATAAGAACCTACAGAGTACATATGCTCCGTAACTAATTTCCTCAAAGTTCCCTTTCCTCCATTTGCCATTTGGGTATTTATCTGAAAGGGGAAAGGCAGAAGTACATGCAAGTCAAATGCTGAACATAGAAAATGTTAGTAAACAGAAACAAGAGGACGACAATCACCCAAGAAGTCTAAAGTACTGAAAAAAATAGAACAAAATTGAAAGAACACCTCTTTGTATATGCTAACAGCTTCAGTATAGAACTGTTTTTTTGAATATCCAGATTTTCGTAATTTAGCAATAGCGTATGCATTTTTTAGCTGCAAAGACAAATTTGATGAGTAAAGGTGAAGACAATGAAGATAAAGGACATATAATAGGAACTTTTCGCATAGTCACCCTTAAATAATATCAATAATTTCTTATTATTAACCCGAATCCAAGTGAAGGAACATGCCATGAGGGGTTAAAAACTTAAGAATAGCAGATCTTGAAACAATTTATTTTTGTGAAGTAGTCAAGTAGCAGTGCAAATGAGTTTATATAGAACGGTCAGATGCACAAATAATTACCTCTGAAGTAAGATCCTCCTTTGTCCTTTTCCAACCATTTCTAGTGAAATACCTGGTATCAAGATTTGAAAAGTTGAACACAGGTTGTTTTGCATGATCACGAAGTGTAAAGAACTCCAAATCACCAAATGAGCACTTCTAATTTTATTTATAATACTGTGACCTTTTTATCAGCATCACTACAAAAGAGATCTAAAAACATTTCTTTAAGGAGTGTATGACCTAACCATGCATCTGCCAAGGTGAATTCTCCTTACATTCCCTACTTTGAATAAGACGTACAGTACCAAGATAGTACTCCAGCAAGTACAAAAAGCAGGACTTGGTTTACATTACAGATTCAAAGATTCTAACAAGTCCATCATGTCATACATATTTAAATCAAAATTTACTTTCATCCAATAGTACAAATTTTGAACACATCTATATTTGACAACATGAATCATCTCCTTTTTGTCTTCAAAGCACCTCCTATTTCCACTTTGAACTAGACATTGTTAATAACTTAATATTAGTCCATTGATTTCTTATATGTTTCGGTATACCAACCCCAAAAGAACCTACTACCTCATTCGTGCACCATGGTGCGTGTTGTCCATAATTAGCTTGCCTCAGTTTTCTCCTCATTATATTTTCTCCTTGGATACTGTCTTATGTGAGCATATACAATCCATCCTGTCCTAATCAATGTCAGTAACTAGAACAAAGAATTTGACAGTCCTAGACTGCCACACCAAAAGTTACCTAAATACCATAATAGTTTTCTCTCTGTTAGATACAGACTAAAACTGATTCCAGAAAAGATCTCTTGTATTTAGATATTAATCAGAAGAGCGAGCAACCAAAATCAAAAGCCAATTGCATGAGAAGTCTTACTTACCGCTTCCAGAATGGGATTTTCTCACGAGGGACATAAGGCTCATATATGATTCCAGGACTCAGCATAGACACTTTGACTGCTCCCTATAGACGGAAAAAATTTAAAGCTTAAATGTTTATCCAACTTAATTGTAAAAAAAAAATTCTTTTGACAAGAGAGGGTAGCTCAAGTGGAAAGCACATCTATCTCCAACCTTAAGGTTGTGGGTCCAAGTCACCAAGGGAGAAACCACATCAAAAGAATAATCTAAAGGCCGTAACAGATTAATGTGCTTAACACTAACAAGTAACAACCAAAATGAAACCAAGCATATTTATTCATCACTAGCAGAGTTTCAATTTTGTTACCATTTGCCGTGCTTGGGCTGGAGCTTTTGCTTTTGTTGTAACTGATCGCATGTAACCATAGCTTATTGGCTCCTGCGTCTAGACGGAAAGTAAAAGTGATAGGAGTAGTCAAAGCTCTCATTCAACAAAATAAGGATATACAATTACTACAAGGAAAACGATCAGGAGTATCAATTCCACTAGAAGAGAAAGTGAGCAAACTAACAAGGACAATAGTACAGAAGGGACAGCAACAGATTCACTGATCAACCAATTTTAAAATAACATTGAAACAGTTCAAAAAGAACTTTGATCTGTCTAAAAGAGATAAGGACACACTATAAGAGTGTCAACCATCAGTTGGGATTCTTCCACAGAAAATTCACCTCTTCTGCTGCGAAACTCCCTTTAGCCTAAACTTACCTTATTTCATGTGAAATAAGAAGAGGAGATAAAAGCTCTTGTTTGAATTGGTTGGTGAACAGTATATAAGAGAACTCTTATATCGGAGTTTAGGCAACTTAATAATTAATATAAGAAAATTATAAACAACTGTAATAACGGAAGTTTAGGTTAAAATAAAGTTTTCTAATTTTTTGGGATTCTTAGTTATAAAGTTATTCTTAATGATTCTCTCTGGACTTTCAATATGCTCCATCAACAGTCAAACAGAAGGTGCTTAAACCACTTGAGACAACTAATAGTTACAGACAAGTTAAAACTTAGATAAAATGCTCACAAAATTTAAATTATAAAAAGGAAAGCTACCTCTGAATACAACTTTGATATTTTTTTCAAATCTAACTCACCGTAGTTGAACGGAGCATTATTTTATCTCCAGATGTCCAGGGGATACCTCCATGGTCCTTATAGATGCAGGATGATATGCACCTCAGTGTGCTATGTGGAACTGAACACCAGGAGTAGACAGTTTAACAAAGAAATATGTTTGTTCAACTAACAGCTCAGAGTTCAAATTCTAAAAGGCAGAGAGGTCAACACAACGAAAATGAAACAAGAAGGAAGAAAGTAAACTAATTGATTCAGAGTGAGTGGTCTTTCACCAAGTGATATTATTCCATGGATGGAGGTCCGGCCATTTATATAAGCAAGTAAATTGCTCCAGCTCTTGTATCGGATCACAAGAAAAGACTATTCAATTCATTACAGATAAGAGTTATCCCTCATAAGAACTGAAATGAATGAAATGGAAAATGATAGGATAATCAGAAAACAACATATCTATTCCAACATGATGCAATTCAGCTACAAATAGACCAGCTTAATTTACGATTTCATATTGCAACCAATCCCATAAGTGAGAACAACAACCATAAAAAACAATTCATTCACCTATTCCACTTGTATCTTTCCATCAGCCTCTAAACACAACCAAAATGAAGTAAATTTCAACAAACCCATTTGTGAAATAGAATATCAAATGCGCGTAGAAACTGAAAGCATGCACTTACCATTTGAAATAGATTTTGAATTGCTTCTTGAGCTGGCTAGCCTGCAGTATCCAAAAAAGAGGCAGATTTGATACAAAAGACATCTTTAATTCCGAAAAAAAACATTTTTCTAACAAAACGGAAAATGGGAAGCTGGCTGTTTCGCTAATAAACTCGTTTTCGCATGTAATCAAAATATAGCAAGTCTTTGCAGAAAGAACTTTATATGCATTTTACGAATTTAAGGATACAGATTATAATAAATTGAGCAGCTTACAAGGTAGAGAACTCTCGAATTTGAACTGTTTCAAAGATGTTTCGAAGCGTCTGCAATCGCCCTAAAGCCATTTGTGATCAAGGAGATTCAAGACGGAAATGGAGGTTTTGGAATTTGAGAAGAGGGTTTAAGGAGGATTTGTTTGCTACTTCGCAGCATAAGTTAAGCTGGTAGTGCTTACCGTTTATGGACTGCCACCTGTCACAATTTTTTGTTTTTTAAAAAAACATGGTTTTTGGTTTTACCCTTCTTTTCTTTTTTTTTACCTGGTTTTACTCTTTTACATGATCAAAAATAATGTTTTTTTATAAAAAAAAAAATACTCCCTGGGTTTTTTAAGAAATGGTTTAATTTGCCTTGAGATGACAGAATTTAAGAAAATAAAGAATATTTTTCACTATTGTGATCAAAAATTAAAGTTAGGCTAAATGTACCAAAGGGTGTGTGTTAGGTTGGCTGAAGTGTTTGAAAAGTGTTTTTCTAATCAACTCATTTTCCTCAAATTTAAGGAAAATAACTTATCCTTTAATTTGTTTCTCACCCTACCATACTTCGTAACCGACCCTCCCCATTTAAATTTAATTTTTTTTCATTTTTATGCCACCCTCTACCCCCACCCCCTGCCCAGGCCATTTTCGTCAAATTTTTTAACAAAAAAAGGTTTTTGGGAAAAATTTCATTTTTAACGCCACCCCCCCCCCCCCCCGCGCCACTCCCATCAAAAAGAATTTTTTTTAAAAAAAGAAATTGTTTTTTAAAAATATTTTAAATTTTAAAAAAAATCATTTTTATGCCACCCCACCCCATCAAATTGTTTTTAAAAAAAAAAAATGAATTTTTTTTCCTGAGTCAAATCTCAGGGTCAGATTTTGGAATGGTCATTGGGATCTTGTCCTAATTTGGGTGTCGAGGTCGGGTCCTAGACCAATTATCGGTGTTGATTTTCGGATCAGAAATTATTTCCTGAAGAGTATTTTTTAGTCTCAAGCTAAAAATAAAATATATTTTCTGAAAAATATTTTTGATTCACCCACCAAACATTAAAAAATATTTTCAACTCACCAATCAAACATGAGAAAATAAGTTAGAAATCCACTTGTTTTCCAAGAAAACATTTTCCTTCATACCAAAACACACCCTTAATCTCATTGCCTTAAACATTTCACGTGGAAAACTGAAATAAAAATATTACTAAAAAGGAAAAAGGGTAATTCTTTTTCAAACAAAATGAAAATGAAAGTAGATAATTCTTTTTTAAATTGAGGGAATAACTTCTTTTTTGAAATATTTTTCAATGTTGGTTAAAGAGTAGACAAATGTTTTATTAAGTTGTGGTATATCAAAAATAATATTTTTATCCTACGAGATAATGATAGTGATATATTTAAGATAAGGATAATATATTTCACAATATTTTTAATTGAACACAAGATTCAAAAGCTGTAAAAACAATTAATTGAAATGAACCGAATAACTTATAGTTATAAACAAAGAGGAAAAGACCAGAATGCCCTTGTGTTTCTCCATGGCTGAGAAAAACGTTATCCATACAAGATCAAGATTCAGCCACAACCAATGAAGGAGAAGCAACATAACACAACACAAACCACCCGAAATATGAACAAAAAACACATAGCCAGTGTCACACTGAGCAACAAAAACAACTTTTTTCTGTACTTTCTCACGAATTTTGATCTGTTACTGTTTTTCTTCCAATGGAAACTATTCTCTCCCCTCCTTTTTCTCCTCTCTTCAACCCCAAAACTTCCCTTTCAAAGCCTTTTCTTTCCCTTTCTCACTTACCCAGATCAACTAAGCCAATTTGCTGCAGCCTCAGAAAACAACATTCCCAGATTGAAAAAGAATCTTTTTCAGTACCCAAAAGTTGGGTTTCTCATGTCCAGCAAGGATTAGCTGCTCTAGCTATTTCTTTAGCCCTTAATTTTTGCCCAGTTGTGTCTTCTGATTCTGCATTGGCATCTGAATTTGATGTGTTAAATGAAGGGCCACCAAAGGACTCATATGTAGTTGATGATGCTGGTGTGCTTAGCAGGGTGACAAAGTCTGATTTGAAGGCATTGTTGTCTGATGTAGAGAAGAGAAAAGGCTTCCACATTAATTTCATCACTGTCCGCAAGCTCACTGTAATTTTTCTTCTCTTCTTTATCTTGAAATAGTCTATAATTAGTTATTCAGAAGAAAAGTTTCAATCTATCTTTATGGTGATTTTCTACTTGATATGCTCTTAAAGTACTTATGTTCTTTTGTAAATTCTTGTCTTGGAGAGACTTATGACCTCAACCTGTAAACTATACTGACTAAGGAAAAATAATCGAAATGGTAACTTTTGTTTTTTTTTTGTAGAGCAAAGCTGATGCTTTTGAGTATGCTGATCAAGTTTTGGAGAAGTGGTACCCTAGTGTTGAACAAGGAAATGATAAGGGTATAGTTGTGCTCGTTACAAGTCAAAAGGAAGGCGCAATAACTGGTGGCCCTGATTTTGTAAAGGCCGTTGGAGATACTGTTCTTGATGCTACCGTCTCAGAGAACCTTCCAGGTAGGAAATACTTCCTCTTAGTTCCTTGTTGTTTGGGCACATTGATTAATTCTGTCATTGAGGTTGATTTCCAATGAATGGTTTATTGAGAACAGTGGTGATAAGTAAGATTCACAATTTTGGTATGGACATGAAGTATAGTACAGAGAATTAGTATAATAGAGAATATTACTTTTCATAGATTATACTTACTAGGTTAGAAAAGTCTAATTCTCTTCATCAACATTAACAATAGCATGTAAGCAATTTAGTGAGTACGATAAATTCAATAACTCTTAGGTCTTAACTGCTAGAAAAGCTTTCTCATTGTCATGTCCAAGGATTTATAAACAGGACCTAGAAACACAAACTCCAAAAGAGTTCACCTAGTTGTTTATATATTTGTAATGATCCTGAGACAATCCAATGGAGGAATAAGGACTTTTTCTTAGTTATTCTGTGCATGCAATTAAGAATTCTTTAAAAAGCATATCTTCTGGTCCAAAAGTAGATCGTGATGTCGAAGCTCTGGAGAAACTAGTATCATTTGAATGATTCTAGTAGGATGGCAATGACATTTAGACATGCAAGAAAAGGAAACAGATCCCTTTCTCCTTATTATTCATACTTCTAATAAACTGGGATGAAGTGAATTTTTTTGGAGCATTCTCCGTTAATTGTCTATTTCTCGAGGTTAAACCCCAGTCCCAAGGTCTCGTTCAATTATTTACCAATTGATAAAATTAATGCAGCATCTGGATTTCATTCTTAGTGCTAAAGTTGGTATGAAAAGTCTCTTTATCAAGAAAAATGGGGTTTGGATGCATGAATTCGAAGTGTTTGTTGGATAAACCAAATTTGGGAAGGTTTACACAGAACTATCGATGACCACATGTTTTTTCTGTGTGTAGATGACTATTCTAATAAAGTATTATCTATCTAGACAACTTGTTCTGTATATATAGGAGAACTAGCAACCCCAGAACAATTCTGTTTTGTTTCATAGTGAAAGTACACTAATGCTCTTGATTGATGGTGGGGCTATTGGTTTCAATATTTGTAGTCTTGGCTACTGAAGAGAAGTACAATGAAGCAGTTTTCAGCACTGCCAGACGTCTCGTTGCAGCCATTGATGGCCTTCCTGACCCTGGTGGCCCCCAACTCAAGGATAACAAAAGAGAGTCCAACTTTAAATCCAGAGAGGAAACTGATGAGAAAAGAGGACAATTCACACTTGTGGTTGGTGGGCTGTTAGTGATTGCTTTCGTTGTTCCTATGGCTCAATACTATGCATATGTTTCAAAGAAGTGAACTGTCTGATTCTGGAAAGTTACATTTGAGTAAGCATGTATATTATCGTGTACAAAATGGTCCATTCGGAAATGACTGATTCATGAGATATTTAAAAAGGATAAATATGAAGATTTGGACCTCCCCTAACATAACGGATACTACCATTTCTTTTTATAAGAAGTAGATAAAACTTTCCTGTTGCACCGCTGATAATGTAAAGGGTTATTTTTAGTGGTATCCATCATGACACGATCCATAAGTTCTATATTTTCAAGAATCCATGAAAGTATTGAATTTCTTTAGTAAATTAAAATATTTAAGTATACAGAGAATAAAACAATGATAAGCATGTTATTTCCTCAGAACTTCAGTTTGAGAAGGAAAGGCATCTTGTCAGCGAAGGGTGGATCAGAGTATTTTCCAGTGAGAATTTGTGAGGCGACAAACTGGTTTGCAGTTTCTGTGTAGTGAATTCCATCCCAATTGATATATTCACTACTGTCATTGCATGCTTTGGCAGTGACATTGTTTCCATCCAACACCTTTGTCTGACCACAGGCAATCCTGCTGTCATAGTTGAGTGGAGGTCCTCCATATCCACAGCAAGCCATTAGTGGCTGCTCAAATCCTGCAAGGTGTAAATGCAAAGTACCAAGTGTTATATTAATTCTTTTCTTCTACAACTTAATGAAAGTGCAGTTTGTGGAAATTCTCTTCCTGCTTTAGTTTCCTCTTAGTTGAAGTATAAACAAGTTATCATGATGGCAAAAGTATGATTCTCAGCTGTGTTTATCAGAGGAAGTTCTAAAGTTGGTTTAGCCAAATCAAGAAAGCAAAGGCACCATCACTCCTCCACTCATGGCCTTCCAGATGAAGAACACAGTGGGCGCACTGCAGTTCTTCTCAATAAAGTTCATATGATATTTGGTGGAACAATTTCACTTTATGTCTCATGAATTCAATAATCACAAAGAAATTGCATAATACAATCTTCTTTTTGACATTTGCGAGTAAAGAAACTTAGTAACTTACCATTTCGGGAATAATTTGCTATCAGATTAGACTTGATGGAAAAAATATCAACATGAGTGATATTTGCATCTGAATACTGGCCCTGAAGCTTCTTGCAGAGGGCGTAAAGCTGCAGGTTCAAAAGTTTTGCAGCTTGATTATGTGAGCTAACACATCCAAGCTCATCCAACTTTGATACATCAGTTCCAAATTTGGCTATATTCTGACCTAAGCACCCCAATGGACCTGTATTATGAACCCAGAAATTCCTGGCCCCTAGGTCATACAATCTCTGTGATGTCAAAGAGGAAGCAGAAATGAGTTTACAACTTGCAATTGATAATCAGTACAGAAAATTTGCGTAATTTTCTGTTATAAGAATTGACCTTGACACCATCTTCAAATCCTGAAAGAATAGTTGGAATTGAAGCTAGAATTTGATCTAATGTCTTGGAGTAAAATCCACCAGCAAGATCATTCTGGCCTATGTCGAACATATAAAGTCCTTTCTGGAAAAAATCTTGAGCTGGAACGTACTTATCATATTTCCTAGCTGCAAAGAAAATCAATAAAATCTCACAAGATATATAGGATTCTGATATATGCAAATGAGCCCTGATTATCAGAAACATGATCAAACTTACTCTTTGCCTGAATTTCAGAAACCCGATTCTTGAACCTGAAAAACTGAGCAACTTGAATCCCAAATGAAAAAGGGCTAACAGATGATGCAGTGGCAGGAAGTATAGTTGAACCAGCAGCTGCAAAGTTGGCTCCTTTTCTGAAACTCGGTGCAGCAACGGAATCTAAATAGGAGTTCAAGAATGGAAGGTCCATTGCATCCACTGCAACAAAAATCCATTAAAAAAAAGTATATCAATATAAACATCAAAGTAAATCAAAAGATGGTACTTTGAAGTGGGAATCTTACTCAAGAAATCGATAATTAGTCGGCCATCACAGAACCTCCCAGATGGATTCTTGAAATAAGTTTGTCCATTAGGTGGCTCTAGGCGATCACCAACGCCTGCAACAAGGCCTCCTGTATCAGAATTTGAATCACCAAAGTTGAATATTGCAGGATAATTGAAATCTATGGTATTAGCCAGGGGCAAGCAGAAGAAGAAGAGGGCAAGAATGTGAAGGACACAAGTGGTTGAAGAAGCCATGTTTTTTTGCCCTTTTGACAAAAAGTTGGCATTTTTATCCTCTTAAAATAAGATTTGTTGGGCTTTTTTGCTTCAATTTCAAGTTGTCTTTGAATTGTGGGAAAGGCTAAAAGATTGTGAATTGGTTGTTGTTCAATTACTTTCATATCCTTTAATGAATGGATGCTATGATTAGAAGTGCTTCCATTAATGAGAAAACAGATTTGATTAGGACAGTTTCCTTGTTTTCAAACAGGTAAAAATTGTCCTTTTTCTAATGTTATTTTCTCTAACCACTGATAATATAACTCAGCTGAGAAAAATTATGCAATATGGTTCTGTGACAGAGACATTTTGTAATGTCAGTGCATTCATTTCTGATATCATGTTTAACTCAATCTTGGTCAGACATGTACATGTGAAAGTTGCTTGTCTTCAACGTGTATATATACTCCAGCTGTCCCAAAAAATTCAGACTATGAGGATCAAACTAACTAATGTTTGTTTAGTGTGAATTGTACATAGAATCTCAAAAAAAAAAAATTGAAATAAAATTTACACATTTAAAAAATATATAAGAAGTATGGAATTATATGTTACAACGGTTAACAATTCAAAATATTTAGAAAATATTTTAAAAAGATGGAATCAAAGAAAATATTTTTTTTCGACTGTCATGGGCTTCCGGAGTGTAATATTTCTTGCTTCTTTAGTAGGTGGATCTGAATTGAGGAAGTAATGAAAAATAAGAACATTAGGTGGAGGTCAGACATGTTTTAGTAAACAATTCAAATTAGTCTACTCATGGGATCGATGCTTAATTAAGTAGAGATTAGCTCGAATAATTCATCCCTAACGTCCATTCATACAGTATATTTGTCTAAGCATTAGTGATATTCTTTACTTCTTTTTCAAGTTGGTTTACATTTATAATTGTGATCCCTCATAGCAATCTCTTTACTAGATTAGCCGACTGTTTCCGTATTAGTCGAGCCAAGGGATGAGGGATACCGGATGGTTTAATTGGAAAAAGAATACATTTAACTAACAAAATAATCATAGCAATAGAAAAACTTTTAAAATAAAAAATTGCATGGTCTTAAACACCCAGGTGATTTACAAATCCAACGATTCCTAATGCGCAGGAACAATGGTAATTTTAATACCTTGCATCATTAATCTCAGTGGCAACATCACAAAAGAGAACAAAGGGCATTTTTGGCTCAAAGAAAATATTGCTTGAAAAAATAAACTTGAGTACTGTGAAAATTAGAAATCTCAGAAAGCAAAGGCAAATGGGCCCAAAAAACTTCAATCCTCCCTGCAAGCAAAACGGGAAGTTGCTTCCACGAATTGCTAACTTTTAAGGCTTCCTTTACATGTCCAAAAAATGAAAGTGTCATGAGATGACAAGTAACCTATTATCGAATCCAATATTCATGTCTTAAATGCAGTCTTTAAAAATGAAGGTCCATAATTACAATCAGAGAATGAAGCAGAGCGACCTTCTTTCGAGTTGATGTTGATAAAACTCTTCAGAAACTTTCAAGCTGGACTTAAGAGCGACAATCTCCCTTTTCATCTGTAAAATGATTGACACAACAGCACAATCAAAATGAAGCTCCATACCATTAGGAAAACTCATCTAGTAAAGCAATTGTGATCACGTGAAAAAGCTTTTGGATGGTTTTTGACTCTGCACTCGGTCCATATTCTAAGTAGAATTCTAATCATATTTCTTACCTATGTTTGTTCTTTGTTCTACTATACATTAGTTCTATCCAATTGATAATGTTAGCTAAGACTGTATGTGGATCGTGAACTATAACATCAATCTTTTGCTGGAATTTTCAAAAAGCATGAAAGGTTAAAAATGTGAAGGACATTATATAGTCTATACAAGGTAATCATAATTCATATATATGTTTTCTAGTTTTCTCAATTACACTTTCTTTAGGTATAGTTGGAGAGCCTTCATTCTTTTCTAAAATCCAGCAGAAGAATCCTCTCCCAGGAAGTGTTGGAACTCAAAAAATATAAAGCAGAATGCCTTCCTAACCTACTTCATGAAGCCTTTGCTGAGTACATAATCTTTCTGGAAAAATCGTTCCTAGGTATTCCAGCAAACACACTTCAGTATTCATATCAAGCCCGACAGAAGAGCCTTTCAACTATTCACTGATATCTTTCTGGAAAAATCGTTCCTAGGTATTCCAGCAAACACACTTCAGTATTCATATCAAGCCCGACAGAAGAGCTTTTCAACTATTCACTGATTTATTAAGCAAAAAGAGCAAATGAAAGAAAAGCAGTGAAATCAAATTGAATAGAACCCTATTTATACCAGTGAACTCAGATGTATGTATCGCTTACCTTCTCTACACCAGTACTCAGCTCTTCCACGGCTTTATGCAATGATGAGATTGTCCTTGATGTAACATCTTCATATGCGGCTTCTATCTCGTCAATTGAATTGGGATCAAAGAAAATTCCCTCCAGTACAAATAAGTTCTCAAGCAATTGAACATCATCGGCAGTCATTCTCTCTCTCAGCTATGTAAATCAGATTATTAGCTTATAGTACAGTAACCAAGGATAGATTAAATTACATGAACCCAGCAAATCAGACCTTGGCCAATATTCTCTCCCTGGACTCGTCTACATAAGTATAGACCGTGGCATCCTTGGTATTGTCTAGATCTTCCTTGCAACTAACATGTACTGATGCCTTTACATGCTTCGCTCTGCTTGAAAGGACAGAAACTAGAACTTAAAATCCTTACTTTACATGTATTGACCAGCACCAAATATTGATTGACATGGTAAGCTTTTCAAAAACCAAGGCTTTAACTTACAAGTAAAACTAGGTTATACCCAATGGAATGTAAATCGAAGGGAGACCAAAACATGAGAAGAAACTATAATGCTAACAAAGGAAATAAAAGAATACTAAAATGAAATCCATAAATTCCAAAGATGTATAGAACTAATAGGGGTCTTACAAAATTTCTCTTTTTTCCTTTGTGCATTATGTTCCTCATTGTTCCCTTCTTGACTTTATGACAAGAAGTTCAAATAAAACCAAGTTTACATACCTAGCACCAAATCGCAGGGCGGAGAGGCTCTCTGAAGAATTGGAAGGGCTTGGAGAGCAACAGCAAAGTAATGCAGTCTGAGAGCATCCACCCTGCAAATCATAGTGTAGATGGTCATCACTCATCAACGTAGGCTGGAAGTATGGAGAAAATGGAGTTCAGGAAATGGAACTAACAAGAGCATCTTGTAGGATCCGAGTGAGCTTAGAATCACGATAAGGAATATGAGTTGGTTTTCCTGGAGTGCTGCTAGTCATAGCATTTATCACTTTCCCAAGTGCTGTGAGGGACTGATTGATGGTCTTTGCTTCTTCAAGAATTTTACCTTCAGCTCCAGTCTTCTCAACTTTTTCTGACCCCGCCAAGTCTACGAGTATCAGCTTTCCAAATTTGGTCCTGCTTTGAAATTCAAATATTTAGGATATGTCTTTCAAGTTTCAAACCTATTGAGAGATAATACCTTTTATCCTTTGTAAGATCTTGGTGGACAGTAAATATGTAGAGGCAATGGCTTCTGCTGCTCGACATATTCATTTCTGGACTTGTTAAAATATTTTAACAAAAAATAAATATGTAAAAGGAAGAAATTTTGTTAACAAGATGCACAGAATGAGGCAAAGGATACGTGTTTCTCCGACTGCTCTATTAGCTATCCCACTCTGCAACATGAACAGCCATATCAGAACCGAAATGTATAAAATGCTTCATATGGAAACACATCATCTCATTTCCCCTTACAGACAAGCTTTGCAATGCTTCTGCAGAGTTGGCTATAGCTACCTGGAAAAAGCAATTTAAGATTCTGCAGGATTTAGAAATTTCCAAGGAAAACTAAAATAAAAAACAAAATAGATATAGCATTTTAGTTATAAATCAAGGACAAGTAGATTTTTTCGCATAAAGGTTGTTGTTCCTGAAAGTCAAAAGGTTTAGCACTTATTCAGGCTTCCAACATATCAAGCCAGCCAACTGTTTTAGTTGGTAGTTTGTGAGTACTTAAATTTATGCAGGAAGCCAGAGGACTATTGAGGATAATCCAGCATAAATCCAAATAGACAATATCAGGTTATGTTGAGCATATTGCATGCTTGAAACTAAAACAGTATAACAATTTGAGGGAAAAAGTGAAAGAAAAGTGCTGATGAGTCTTACTTCTGTTACTCCATTTAGAACAATTCCATGAACTTTACTCTCTTTTATTTGTATATTGTCCTTCGATAAATCAAAGAGATCTCTGAGAGAAATTGATATAACTTAAAAGGCATGCTTATGGATAAAGCCAAATTGAGTTAAAGCAATAGATATGGATCAATAAAATCTCCTCAGGTACAAGTACTGGTAAGTGACACAAACCTTACTTTCTCCATGTAAATCTCTACCTGTAAGAGTAAGAAATTTCCTTAAAAGAGATTAAAGAAACGTAGCATTTGCCATACAAAAGGTTGAAATCAATAACAATAACATCCTAATCAACAAATTGTCACCATTGATAATTTGATTGTGTATTTGCTAGGTTTCTCTGAATTCATTATGGCCTCAAAAAGCCCATCCACCACTCTCTGCAATAGGCCTTTCTTCTTGCTTTCACAATCTACAATACTTGGTCCCTAAAGCCAACAGAGTTGACAATGAACTAATACTTCCATAAAACGCAGATTTATGGATGTTGTAAAATCATTTTACCTCCATGCTATATGTCTTTCCTGCTCCTGTCTGAGAAAACATCAAAATAATAAAGAATAGTCAACGAAAATTACGAAAAGGTAAAGAAGAACTTTCTCCTCCTGTAATCATTAACAATTCTGCACTAGGAATTGAGTAATGTCTTTGTTCTCATATTTCTGCAGTTGATCCTTCACTAATCGGACCCAGTATTTGTACTGAAAATCTCCAATTCACATATTAAAATTGCAGGCATGCTTACATAAAAGGCTGTAATCAAGCATTTACCTGTCCATAAGTGATAATTGTACCGTTTATTGCATCTAGGGCACCTATTTTCACCATCATCAGGAAAACGAAAATTCTAAGTGAGAAGATCAACTGAATTTAGAACTCTTTCACTTTTTATAATAACTCTCACGAAATTCGATTGTACCTTGGACTATAGGCAGAGCTAGAAATTCATATATATCAGCTTGTTCAGATCCTTGATAGAAAACTCTGTCGAAGGTAAAATCAAATTCCTGTTCCTTTTCATCCTGTGATGATGTTACAAAATCAACGAAGTAGTAAAACCTCATTCTGAATAGCTAATGCGAAGATTAAGTAGTGCACTTCAAAGTTTTTGCAATACATACACAGACTTCACATTTGATTTGAAATTAACAGCAAAATCAATACAGGAAACAGAGATTTGAGCTTTAAAACCTTGACTATGAAGGACTCAGAGTTAATTCCTTGAACAGAGACAGCATCGCCGAACTCAGATAGTTCCTTCGGATTCAGAGGTCTGAATAGCACGCAAACTTTCATAGTAGACATTTTAAAGCTGATCAACGATCAATCTATTAAAAAAAAGGATCTATGTATACACTATTTGATGAACGAGCTATGAAGATTTTCCCGCCAAAAGAGCTTCGAGAACAGAAGGGAAATGGCCGAGAAACACCTTTTGGTGTTTATTTATAGTAGTAAAGTAAAAGATTTTGGAACTTGCGGTTAAGTATTTCTTTCTTTACATAAGTAACAATTTTGTCAATTTCAATTTAAGACTAACCCAAATTACTCCATTCATTTCATCTCAAATATAATTGATTTGATTATAGTCTTTTGAATATTTTCTTTGTCTCAATTTATGTAACACCATTTTATTTTTAGAAATATTTCAAAAAGAATGTCATATTTTCATAATTAAAAGCAATTTAATTTTAAAATTTCCCTTTTAGCTTTAATGAAATGATTTATATAGTCATATAAATATCTAATGTACTTTACGTGAAGACGAGAGTATAAGTGTTGATTTGTTTACAAAAGTGTTGCATGAAACTCGAGCTGATTACCTCTATAACAAGTTGGGCATAATCAATATACATGTTTCAACTTGAAGGGGGTGTTACAGAATGTATATAAACTTGTTTCCTAATATGTACAAAGTTATAGATACCATAAATACAGAAAAAAAATTATAGTTTTAAATAAAATGATAAAAATATCATGCTCTCCTTAAGGAGATTCAAGTTCACTGCGGCACAATCTACGTGGATCCAACATTATATCTCTTGATTAGTTGAAGAGTCCAAAGATCTACCAAAAGAACACATTCTTTCAACATATAATTACTTTCTTTTGTATAGTAAATTAGTTGAAGATTTGGGATGTTTTTCTTTGTCTCAACCTTCTTTTTACTACACTAACCTCAATATAAAATACTTCTCATCTTCTTTTACATTATTTCTCTTATCTATAAAATAAAGTAAGATCATCACTATATATAGGTGAGAAATTATTCATTACAATGAATAGAAAGATTATGAATATTATATAGGAAAAGTGAATGAGCTAGAACTTACATGAATTACAAAATTCAAGAATAATTATGTAGAATAATGAAGTAGTGGTTATAGGAATGAAATTTTTTATCCGAGGTGCAACTGTTGTCCGTTGTATGAAGGGTTGTTTGGCTGCCAAGTGTATACTATGGGACCACATTTAACTTTCTTTTATTTTCTTTTCTCATCTATTTTTAGCCCCTTTTTTTTATATATTTTTTCTTTCTTCAAAACACTTTCTTGCATTTTTTTCCTACTAGTACTTGTTAATTCTTACACATAATTTTATTTTTGTATGATATTTTTTTGACTTTTTATCTAGTATCCGATATATGAATTAAAACATGACTATTTAAGATTTGCATTGTGTAGAGCTTTGTTCGAAGTGATATATTGCTTATCAAGAATTTTTCACACTCAAAGCTTGAACTCGAGACCTCTAGTTAAGCGAGAAACAATAATATCTTCTGCCCCATCAATTATTTGAGGAAAAACAAAAGTGGGTGTCTCAAAAAATTTAAATTTAATTTTTTAGATAAGTTTTAAGGAATTGAAGAAAGTGAAACTACAAAAATATTAGTATTTTGAAATCTCGTGTCTTAATTTCATAAAATGTTTTTTTTAAAAAAATATTTATAAATGATATATAGAAAATACGAGAACTTAGATAAAAAAAAGCATTTTTGTGTACGCTTATAGAAGATCATACATTGATTTATTATAATTGAAATTTTCACTCTATTATTTACTATTAAATTGTCCGTAAACAATACACCACTTTGATTCACATGAACTATATAAATACATATTTTTTTTAAAAAAAATTATGTTAGATATTAATCTTCTGAACTCTTGATTCATATTCATGTGTTTGTCTTTATAATAATCAGATTTTTTGTATTTATTTTCTAATTTGATTTATATTTTTATTTTGATAATGTCAGAAGTGCATTTTATGCTATTTTTTCTTGTATTTGTTAATTAATTATTATTGTTATATTATCATATTTTCTATTAAAAATGACAAAACCGAACAGCCCAAAAACATAACAAAATTTACGTTAGCAAATTTTAAATAGCATAAGAAGAAAATTTGGACCATGGAGGAGAGAGATTAGAGGGGAGGAAAGGGACTTTAGGCCACTTTGCTTGCAAGTGGGACCCAAATTCCACTTGGAAAAGCACAAAAGCACCTCACACAAGTATTATCCGCCACCCAATATCTATGCCTCTCATAGAATACTCCCTCCGTCCTTATTTACTTGTCCATATTTCCTTTTTTGGTTGTTCCTATTTAGTTGTCCATTTTGACAAATCAAGAAAGGACAACAAATTTTTTCCTATTATACCCTTATTTACACTTCTTGAAAATTGTAAAAGTGTATGTTGTTTCCTTCCAATTTATTTCACTTTAATTCAAATAAGTGGTTGTAATTTTGAAGTGAAAAAGTTGTCATAAGGGTAAAATTGTAACTTCACTATGCTAATCATTGTTGCCTTAATCTGTGTGTCATTTCTAAAGTGGACAACTAAAAAGGGACGGAGGGAGTAAAATTTTTTGTACAAACTAAGGAGTGAGGATGTTGTTGGTTTTACACAGCTTATGATTTATGTATTTTTGTCAGATGTTTTGTTTGACTTAATAAATATATTTGTGACACGTTTCAACAAAAAAAAAAACTAATGATTGGAATATAACTTTCTTACTACTATATACTAAGATAATTTCACATGTAAATATAGACAATATAGTCAAACAAAATTGAGCAACATCCTGCGGAAAGCCGTGTAGGTCCACACTCCACTGACCACTGTCTATATTGATCTGTTAGCCAAAAAAATTTTATTCAAACGAATCCTGTTGTACTCATTTGGGCGAGGATTTTGCTATTTTATACGTTTCAGATCTGCAGAAACTTGGAGTTTCTTTTTTCTGTTGACAGTCCAAATGAGAAGTGAAATGTTTTCCCAGCTTTTCTTGATCCTATTACTCTCCATCTGCTGTAAAATGAGTGATGTAGTGGCAGCTAATTCCAGTAAATGTCTTGAGGATCAGAAGAAGTTACTGCTGCAGCTGAGAAATAACCTTACTTATGATTCTGAAATATCTACCAAGCTAGTGAAGTGGAACCAGCGGATTGACTGCTGTCAATGGGAGGGTGTCACTTGCAACGGTGAAGGCCAAGTTATTGGTCTTGACCTTAGCGCTGAATCATTCTCGGGCAGTATCAATCTGTTAGCTAATCTTAAGTTTCTCTCTATTGTCCGTCTTGATGGGAACAATTTATCTGCACCAATTCCAGAATTCTTTGCAGAATTAACCAATTTAACTGTCTTGAGTCTGAGTTCCTGCAACTTGATAGGAGAGGCACCTCAGAAAATATTCCAGGTACCAACTCTGCAAACAATTGACTTATCAGTAAATGAGATGCTTGGGGGTTCTTTACCTGAATTTCCTTCAAAAGGATCTCTACAAAACCTGGTTCTTAGTGATACCAAATTTTCAGGAAGTTTACCCGAGTCCATAGGGAACCTTAGGAAGTTGTCGCATGTTGAACTTAGAGCTTGTAATTTTACAGGTCCAATTCCATCTTCTATGGAAAATCTAACCCAGCTCGTTCTTCTGGATTTCGAGTTGAATAGCTTCACGGGTTCATTTCCATCTTTTAAGCTGTCCAAAAATCTCACTGATATATACTCTGCTAGAAATAGATTGACAGGTATATCATCCGACTGGCAAGGCATTGAGAATCTTAAGTATCTTGACTTGAGTAACAATTCAATTTCTGGGCTCATTCCAGAATCATTGTTTTACCTACCCTCACTTTCAGCTTTATTTCTGTCCAACAACAAGTTTTCTGGCCAAATAACTGAATTACAAAATGTGATTTCTCCACTAGAAAGTCTTGAGTTGAGTTCCAACAAATTGGAAGGGCCAATACCTGAGTTTTTATTTGAGCTGCATGATCTTTACGGTCTTTCACTTTCATTCAACAAGTTTAACGGTACTGTGCAGTTGAAGAAGTTTACAAACCTCAATAAACTTGTAAGTCTTGATCTGTCCCACAACAGTTTATCAGTTGACACAACTATAAGTGAATCGGACCTTGCCTTGCTACCCCAGCTGAATAGTTTCATGTTAGCATCATGCAATCTGCAGAATATTTCCTTCCTCAAGAACCAATCAAAGTTGTCGATGTTAGATCTCTCAAACAACCAGCTTACTGGTGAAATACCAAACTGGTTGGTGGAAATCAATGACGGACTTCTCCGTTTTCTGAATCTTTCTTTCAATCAATTTACGCGCCTTCAAGAACCTTATACAATTGGCTTTCTCATGAATTTCCTTGATCTGCATTCAAATCTGCTCACTGGGGTTATTCCATTACCACCACGTGCAGCTGCTTATATCGACTTCTCAGACAATAATTTTTCTTCTTTTCCACCTGACTTTGGCAAGTATCTAGTAACTGCTCGGTTCCTCTCAATTGCAAACAACAAAGTTATCAGTAGTATCCCTTCTTCGATATGCAACTCCAGCTATCTTGAAGTACTGGAGTTGTCAAACAACAGTTTGAATGGCATAATACCATCATGTTTAGCAGAAAAGAGCAGCACACTGAAAGTACTGAACCTGGGAAAGAACAATCTCATAGGAAATATACCTGAAAAGTTTTCTTATAATTGTGAGTTACAGAGCCTTGACCTCAGTCAGAATCACTTAACAGGTGTGCTTCCTCGTTCTTTGTCCAACTGCACAAAGTTAAAGGTATTAAATATTGGAAACAACAAGATCAAGGATACTTTCCCCTGCTGGTTGAGGAACATGTCAGATCTTCGTGTACTTGTATTACGCTACAATGGTTTCCATGGGAACATTGATTGCTCATGTGTGAATTCCAACTGGACCGCACTTCAAATCATGGACCTAGCTTCCAACAATTTAGGGGGTGTTCTTCCACCAGGTTCATTCTTGGAGCTAAAAGCAATGATGGCTGACCCATCTTTAACACATTCACGCTCTGATATCTTGCATTTTGAGTCTTCTATTAGGCCAATATATTATCAGGACAGAGTCACTCTTTCTCTTAAAGGACAAGATGTTACACAGACAAAGATCTTTATCTTCTTCACCTCCATTGACTTTTCAAGTAACAATTTTGTGGGGAACATACCAGAGATAGTTGGAGATCTCAGATCACTTTATCTTCTCAATATTTCACACAACAATCTCACGGGTCAAATACCTCCAGCAATTGGAAATTTGAAGCAATTAGAATCACTGGACCTCTCATTCAACAAGTTAGGTGGCAATATCCCAGAAAAGCTTGCTAGCCTCACATTTCTTTCCTTCTTAAATTTATCATCTAATGAATTGGTCGGAATGATTCCACGAGGCAACCAAATTCAAACATTTGGAGAAAGTTCTTTTGAAGGAAACAAGGGGCTATGTGGGTTTCCGCTGAACAGAACTTGCAAGAATAATTCAGCAGATGCACCTTCTGAGCCAGAAGTTGAAGAGGAAGAATTCATTTCAATGACGGAGATTTATGTAAGTGCTATGTTGGGATTTGTTGTTGGTATTGGGATCATCTTCCTACCACTTCTGTTCTCAAAAAGATGGAACCAGTCGTACAACAGAATAATTAACAGATTAATTTTAAGGATATTTCAGCAGCAAGATCAAGAAAGGAAAACTAGTAGCAGTAGTGTAGCATCTTGGAAAAAGGCAGCAGGGAAATCAAGAGGCAGCCATTAATTTCAGGAAGTAACACTTCCTTGCAGCATGATGCTCACTATTAGTACTTCTAATTGTTTCCACTATGAGTTATCGGTGTTTGTTTACCTTTCATGATTCATTTTAGTTGCTTCTTATTATATAGAAGAACACAAAGCAATCTTGCATTCTGTTTTAGGTAACGGTCAATGAATAGCCATAACAAACCTGATAACAACCTCTCTCATTTTTTAAGAAACAAAAGCCAACTAGGCCATTTTCTAAGTACAATATAGTTTATACAAGTTCTCCCTTATCTTCGAAGTCAAAGTATTTCTGCGCAGACAATAAGACTTCTTCAAGTTCCTCACTGAAGTCTTTATCGCCATCCTGCTCTTCAGCCACTTCTTGTTGGGAGAACTTATCCTGCCCTTCTCGGACAACGTCAACTGAGATTTGACAGGCCGATGACAAATACCAGTTTTCTTTTAAAATAATTCCTTCTGAGTTTTCCAGTCATCAGCTGTCTTCTTGACCATGTCTCCTATCAATGTCTGGTTCTGTGTTATGTGCTTTATGTTTTCTACATCCACCATGTCACTAGCCCCTTTGATAGCTAGATCTTTGGCCTGTGCATATTCTGCCGACTTTTGCTTGAGCAAATCCACCTCAAGCTCCAACCTCATATCCATGTGGGTGAAGTGCTCAATCCGGCTATTTGCAAATAACTTTTGCACGCTATTTGGATACTTGCATTTTGTATTTCTTCCAGTCATCATCTCCCGCTACCGAGCTTCCATTTACATCCACAAAGCCAAAAAGAAACATGTTCCTATCTAGCATATGCTTGACTAGAGCTGGGACTCGTTTAACAACTTTGGCCTTTGCCTCAGCGACAAGATTTCTAAGATTCTTCAACTCTCGCTGATATAGATAAATCTTGGAAGGAGGTTGTTGACACCCAATTTTGACCCTCCACAATTTAGTTAATTTTCAAGCTTCTCAAATTTCAAACAATTTGAAATAATTGTTTTGGTAAATCAAAATACTTTAAAAAAATTATTTTCAAGGCACTTTTCGCCATTTTTCATATAAATACTTAAAATATAGAGATTTATATAATTTTCAATTTGAATAAACATTTAGAAGGTTGTTTTTACTAAAAATGGGTTTTTAATTAAATATGCATTTTATTTCTTTAAAAACGATTAATTCACATATTAGTTTTTTGCTTCAAAATAATTGTTTTATGTTGCAAGAGTTGAGAAGTTTAGTGTTTAATTAAATACGTAATTTACTTTTGCTTTCAATTTATTTAAGATATGGTAAGAGGATCAGTTCCTTAACCCACTTATTTTTCCTCAACTTTTTAATCCAATTTTTCGGCCCCAAAAGGCTTTAAACCAGCCCACACCCTTTATTCCACTATTTTCCTAATCCCCTTTACCTCACGCGCGCACACACTCTTTTTGTTTCCCAGAAAGAACAAACAGAACTCCCCTACGCGCCCCCCCATCCCACCTCTTTCTTCTTCTTCTTCTTCTTCTTCAGTGAAAGCAACCAAACGAACCCAACTTTAAATCCTCAGATTCACCGCCTTAATTTTCCTCTTTTATCCTTCAATTCGTACTCTCCGCGTGCATAGCACGAGCTCGAAGACACCTCAAGCTTCCAGCATTGCTTTCCTCAACGGTAATACCCTTCTAATTTTTTATTTTCCTTTTCCAATTTCGTTCAAAATGGTACGAATTCGTACACTAACTAGTTGGCAATCCTTATCTGTTAAGGGATTTTGAAAATTCTCAAAATCCCACATCGAAAATCTTTCCAAATTTCATGAGATTTTAGGTCCTATAAATACCCCCTCCTTCTTACTGTTCAAGGGGGGAGTTCTTGGAGGCGAAGAAAAGAGCACCCCGCTAAGTTTTTGGGAGTTCTTATTTTCGTCACTGAAATTTGGTTGATTCACGGCTATTTTGAGTCGGAATGGTGGTGGAGTTTGTCACATCCAGACTCGAGTTCCAGTCGCTGCCCAGAACCAGGTAACTCTTTCCTTTCCTTTTCTATTTAGTTTAATTTTAGTCTACGTTGTAGTGTTATGCGTTAAAGCCGATTTAAGGCTAGTTATGTTTCCTAATACTTATATGTTGATGAATACGTTTTTGCTGAATACCTAAGTATTGGTGGTTTTATAGTTATTTTAGCAATGTTTCTTTTATTCCTTATGTGTTGTTTGAGTTTCCAATCCTAGCTTCTGAAGAAAGTTACTTTTTTTTTCTTTTAATAAAATGTGAAATCTTGTTTTGATTTAATAGCACATTTGCTTGGTTGATTCTGTATCGCATCTGGTGATTGAAAACAACCTATAAAATGTCTTACCCTTGCCAACTCGATGGAATAGTTACTCCTCTATTGTTTCCTTAAGAGTCTATCTCTTGCTCCATAAAATGGTTTAAAAGGTTAATACTTGGTTTAGTTCCTATCATTTTGGTATCTGTGAAATAGGGGTTTATTTATAAGCTTATAAAATCTGAGGTCTCAAATTTATCATTCAAGATCGTTTTGTATCATGTTTTATCAATTTCTTAAGTCATATATGATTAAAATGTTGCTGTGACTTGTTCAAGTTTAGTTGTTGTTTATATTATGAACTTGTTTCTTTAGTTTAGTATGACACTTTTGATACTCCATTAAGTTCGTTTGTAGTCCAAGGGATTGAGCAACTGTATGTCGTATGTAGATTCATTTTGACTACACTCAATCTCAATTCTACTTTTACATATGCCCCTTAAAGTGAACCCATGCTTTCTTCGTTTTACATCCAGTTCTCTTCTTCACAATGTGGGTATCTTGCTTGCTTCTTATGTTAAGGATTTTATTTGTTCGGAAACCATGAGTTGATCCTAGGTTTAGTTGAGCTCTAGATGAAGTTGAATTTGAATTCAACTTCTCTTTGGTTGCTCCTAAATCCTTTAGATCCTCATGTCACTCCTTGAGCTATAGATCCTAAATTGTGTACATTTGCTTGGCTTGGAATTCATCCTATTTGCTGATTATTAGTTTAAATATTGGATGCCATATATGTGTTGTTCTATTTGGAAGCTCATGTGTCATGTGTTGCTTTACTAGTCGTGATCTTTTGTTGATTTACTCAATTTCTGAAATGGTAGAGCATGTTAGCTTTAAAATGATTTCTTCCAAGTACAGTTTTTGAAGTTCTGTTATGCTTAGTTTACCTAGAGTTAGTATGGATAAATTATGCATCTAAGTAATATAATATATGTTAGTACTTTGTTGATTTAGCTCTTTGTTTACTCTTTGTTAAAATCAATCGAAGTGTGGTAATTTTGTGAGTTAGAGATGAGTAATTTATAGCTAGCAATGTGCTGACTGAAACTTGAATCTATGAGCTGGTTAATTAGACTTAAGGCAATAAAATCAAGTATTTTATTTTTCTCTTCTTAGCATTTTCTCCTATCTTTGTGTTTTGCTCTTATTAGTTTTTATTTTTGAGTCACACCAGATAAAGATAAGAAGTTGTCTGCTTGTTTTAATTTTAGTTTTGCATGTTTCAATGTAGACTACAATACTATAATCTTGTTTAAGTTCACATACAACTTCTCTGCATGTATAATTTATTTCTAAGTTCCTTCATTTCTCAAAATAGTTTTCTTTGTCTTGTGTCTTGCTTAAGAAAGTTGATGTGTTGGTTAGTATTGAATGCTTTGGTTTTATGTTCTCTGTAATGATCCCTTATTTTATTTTATTTTTTCGACTACAGATGACTTGTTTATTGACTTATTTTTCCTTGTTTCTTTTTAAAAGAAAATCTGTC
Source organism: Solanum stenotomum (assembly GCF_019186545.1). Lineage (NCBI taxonomy): Eukaryota > Viridiplantae > Streptophyta > Magnoliopsida > Solanales > Solanaceae > Solanum > Solanum stenotomum. The sequence continues at coordinate 11,728,338 of NC_064282.1, read as the reverse complement.
ATGTTTACCATACTACTTAAGTTCTGCAAACTGTGACTAATTAATGATCATGTGTTTCCGGTTTGGTTAGTTTGACGATAATTTTAATTCGTTATGTTTTCTTTGGAGTTCATCTATACTAGCTAATTCTTTTTCTTATTATGCATGAACACGCTTCCATTGAGTTCACTTGGACTCCCCATCTCTCGCATATTCTTCTATTTGAGTCGACCTCATTCGAGTCACACAAGGGGATGCTAATACTATTGGGTTAAAATCCCAAAAGACAGCAGCAGCAGTAGCCTTGAAAAGGCTGAAATGTGATAATTTTTGGACTCTCAAAAGTCCACTAAGTGCAGCAGATTTGCAGCAGCCTCGAAGGGCTGGAAATAACATTTTTCGGGCTTTAAAAAGGGTTCAAAATCAGCACCTGCAGCAGCAAATAAGAAGCAACAAGTGGACTTAAAAACGTCCAAGTTCTATTCGCATTTTGTCTCCGTCATATTGTGATTTTGTTATATTTGTTTTTTAACTTCTAACATTTATTTTATCTAACTTAGATGAATCCTTGGAAGTTTTTAAGTAACTCTTCTATTTCATTAGTTACTTACTTTAAATATTTAAATTTCTCAAAACCCGTTTTAGTTAAGTCACCCTAAGCTTCAAGACTAACTTTAGAATTATCTATATTCTTTCATAGTTAGTATTTAGCTTTCAAATCCACGCTTAAGTTATTGTGTTGATTTTTCGACACAAAACTTGACTCGAATAAAATGTTAAGTTTCTTAAAATAAATTAGTTGTCTTTTAATTTAACTTAGAACTTTGTACGAATGACTTAAGGATTTTTCTATATCCTTTCTTAGTTATTAAACAAGGTCCTTTAATCCATGTTTATGAGTTAGAATTAATTGTATGATTCGAAACATGACTATGGATAAAAGTTTTTTTTAAGTTAGGATTATTCTTGAGATTTCTAGAAATATTAAGAGATTTTTATCTAAGTTTCAAATGAGATTTTTATAATTAAGGAACCATTTTTTACTAAGTTAGCCAAATTTTTAAATCCGTCGGTCAACCGCGTGTTAGCGGATTCTCTAAGATGCCTAAACCCTTCCTTAGAGAATTATTTGAACCCTTACCCGACTTTGGTTTTATTTAATATGTTTTCTTTCAAATACTCTTCCTAAAAAATTAAGTGGCGACTTCCAAGTTATAAATTTTTCCAAAAACTTCACAAAATTGCGAAAATGGGCTTCGAAACCTTAGTTTTCAAAATCTGGTCGTAACAGAGGTCTGAATGGTTGTCTCATAAAAGCAATATAATCCACCTAGTCTCCTTAAAAGAGAGTGAGTAGAGACCATGTAACCACTGCAGTATGCATAAAAAGATTGTATAAAGCATGCCTGATCTTTAGATGGACTAACCTCGAAAATATAGGAGCACTTTTCAGAAATCCACACTCTCTTCTGTAAAAGTAGGAGATCCACCCTTGACAAACTCATTTATAAGCTCCTCAATGTCTGATTTGAATGGCTCATGGTCCTTGTTGACTTCTCTTTCTGGCCTTGACATCAAATTTTCAAAGGCATTTGACAGTTTGTTGAACCTTTCCTGCTTAACCCTAATTCTCTCCTTGCAAATCCTTTATGTCCATTTGTCCACGTTAAATGGCTCCTGCACAATTTTTGCCTGAAAGTGTATGATTTGGACAAAAGTTGATCTACTATACAGTAGATAATGAATGTATTAATGCATATTCATGTAACGTTCTCAAAAGTATATTCGAACAGACTTCACATTTGATTTGAAATTAACAGAATAATCAATACACGAAACAGAGTTTTGAGCTTTAAAACCTTGATTATGAAGGATTCAGAGTTAATTCCATGAACAAAGACAGCATCCGAATTCAGAGGTCTGAATGTTAAATTAGGTCTTAGGTCTAACTTACAATCAAAAGTTAGCTCTAAGGGAGGCGTATTGCTCAAGCCTTAAAAGAGTCCACCATCGCATTAATCACCAATGTGGAGCTTTTTGCTTTAACACTAAATAGCACACAAACTTTCATGGTTGACATATTTAAGCTGATCAACGATCAAGCTGGAAAAAAAAAAACAGCTATGTATACACGTATTTGATCAACGAGCTATGGAGATTTTCCCGCCAAAAAAGCTTCGAGAAAGAGGGAAAATGCCCGAGAAACGCCTTTGGTGTGTTTATAAAAGTTTTGAAACCTACTATTAATAAGTACTACTAATAAATTTGTCAATTTTAATTTAAGATTATCCCAGATCACTCCAGTCATCTCAAAAATAATTGAATTGTTTCACCTCATTTGATATTCAAGTTTCAATTATATTTCAGTTGTCTCAATTTATATAATACCAGGTAAATATTATTACTCCTGCTATCCCATATTTTTTGTTTATTGTGACATATTTTATTTCTTAGTTTATCAAAAAATAATAATTAGAAAACTAAGAAAACATTGTCAATCTCAATTTCTGAATCAAAGGAGGGAAATACCGTATTTTTTTGGCAACCAATGTGAATGAAAATACCGTATTTATAAAGTTAGATATGAGATGTTAATTTCACATAGTACAAAGTACAAACTGAGTAAGGATACTTAATGTATAAGAATTGAATAATTTTGGCGCTTCATATATACTGTCATATTGAAATAGTCTTTTATGTATGTTAAAAGAGAACATTTTAATTTTTAATCCTAAAACTAACCATAAAAGTTAAAAATTCTGTTAAATTGTGGGTCCAGTGACAAGTAGCCCTTCTCCCTCAATCTTCTTTCTTTCACCATTAAAGCTCATTCTGTATCCACAATCCACCACCTGCAATATCCTTGCAAGAAAAATAACATTACACCCATTTCTTTTCTCCCACTAAACAAATTTTCCAGCAACTCACATTTCCATACATCAACATAAAAAAAAACGTGACCATTTATACAAATGTGAACTAAGTAAAGTATATAAAATACTTTATTCTTCAGATTGTCATAAGTCAACTATTTTAAGCTTTAACCAACTATTCTCTCATGTGGAAGCTCTATACGGGAAGAATATTTGTATTCTCCCTTTTTTTAATCTAGTCCTTAGGAACGTGCGTTGCACGTTTATCTCATATTATTGAATTATTATATAGAAAATATTGAAATTAACAATATTAACTTTATCATTTACATCATATTCATTAAATAAAATTCATACTAGTGGAATGTTTTTTTTTTTTAATCATAACAGTAGAATGCTGCATTTAGCATCAAGCAAGAAATGTGAAGCTAATTAAGATAATATAACATGTAATGGTATGAATATGTCGATATAACTTATCTTCAATAATCTCTCGTTACGCACTTTACACGTAGATCCCATATCCAATTTGAAAACATAAAAAAAAAAATTAAGAATAAATATAAAAACCACTTACAAAGGAACCAATTTACATGAAATAAAACCAAAATTTAAATTTTTGAAACATTTTCAAACACCTTCGAGAGATATGTATCCTTCATCTACATCAATTATAATAAAAAATAAAATATAAAAATTATTAGTGTATAAAAGAGTATATATTTTTATTTCATTCTAATCCATACATAGTGATAAAATCTATTGTCTTCCAAATATTCATTCTCTATCTATCAATATTATCACATATGATAACGTCTTCGATCCAAATGCAACACTAATACTACTATCCCTAACAGTTCTAAAAAGACAATGATATTCTTTTTCTTCTGTACCTAGAAGATCTAGTGTAAAGGAATCAAAAAAGTAATATTGGAGCAAAATGAGGTAAACAACATAATAGTTAGATATGGTCATAATTATAAATTATCTAGAATAATTTTCTTCCAAAGATGATAGCTAGGTCAGATCTGAAACATGAAAAATTAAGCTCTAACAAAATAAGGTGAAAAATTAAATGGAAGAAAGAAAAACAAGGACTATATATATATATATATATATATATATATATATATATTATGTGAAATGACAAAGAAAGGAAGAAGAGAGTTCAATTCACTTACCCAAAGTATGTAAATCAGTGAAAGCACCGATTTGAATTCCTCTGACAATTACCAAAAAACTAAATATTAAAAGAGGTTTTTCTCAAAATATGAAAATATATTAGATAATGTTAAAAACTAACTTTGTGAATAGATGGATTTCAACCTCCGTGAAAATTTCCAATATCCATTTCCATCATTGCATGCTCCGTATGAACTTTTAGAACTTATACACATTTTTGTTCTGTAAAAAGCAAAAAAATATAATGAAAGTAATAAGTAATCAACTAATGTGTTTAGAGAAAATGAAAATTTTATTTAATAATCATGCATTTTTGCAAAAATAATGATCATCGGCTGGCCACCTCTTTGCTACACAAATATTATATATAGCTCTCCTAATTTATTACCCTCGCAACTCTTCATTCTCTTTATTTTATATTATAGCTCTCAATATTTATTACCCTTGCAACTCTTCATTCTCTTTATATTTTATTATCATAATTATATAGCAATAAAGTGAACATTTCTCTCATAATTAATTACCTTGCAACTCTTCATTCCCCTTCTTTATTATAATTATTATAACAATAGGTGAATATTTATAAGTAGAGAGAGAATAATTAAGATTAGGAAGGAAATGAGAAGCCAACAAACGGAGAAAACAAACAAGTAGGTATATGATGATTAGCATTAGTATAATAATATAATAATATGATATATGATTATTATTTAATTAATTAATTTTTATTGCTTTTTTAATTTAATATAGGGGCATTTTCGTAATTCAACTCTTGAGGTTAAGCTCTTTCCACTTATAATAATAATAATATATGATTAATAATTTTTCAATGTATTTACTTAGTTTTGTTCTACTGTTCAAATAATTTGAATGAACGAGGGTAGAAAATAGAATATTAAAAATATCTTTTTGAAATTTGAAAAAAAAATTGTGAGTAAAAGTGGATTTTTGTTAATAGAAAGAAGAATTGATGAAGAAAGAAGATCGAGTCTGAGCAAAAAAAAAGAAGAAAGAAGATTGAGGGAGAAATGATACTTTCACATGTTAATTTCAAGGGACCACTTAAAAGTTAACATAATTTTTAACTTTTATGATTAGTTTTAAAGTTAGGATCAAAATAATTATCTTTTTATATTCATTAAAGATTATTTTAATAAAATAGTATATATGAAAGATCAATATTATTCAACCCTTATATTAAGGATTATTTTGGTCATTTTCTCGTTCAAATAACAATGCTTGGGTGTTACACAACTTATGATTTATTTATTTTTGTCAGATGTTTTGTTTGTTACTTAATAAATATATTTGTGACACGTTTCAAACAAAAAAAAAAAAACTAATGATGGGAATATAACTTTCTTACTACTATATACTAAGATAATTTCACATGTAAATACAGACAATATAGTCAAAACAAAATTAAGCAACATCCTATGGAAAACCGTGTAGGTCCACACTCCAGTTTCCACTGTCTATCAATTTCAAAAATAAATTGATATTATAAGTAGACACAAGGTGTCAGCGTATTTAAAATAATACATAAATTAATCATCTTGCTTTACTCATGTTTGGTTGGCGCTAGTATTTAAAATAGGCAAAAAAATGATCTGTTAGCCAAAATTTTTTATTCAAACGAATCCTGTTGTATTCATTTGGGCGAGGATTTTGCTGTTTTATACGTTTCAGATCTGCAGAAACTTGGAGTTTCTTTTTCTGTTGACAGTCCAAATGAGAAGTGAAATGTTTTCCCAGCTTTTCTTGATCCTATTACTCTCCATCTGCTGTAAAATGAGTGATGTAGTGGCAGCTAATTCCAGTAAATGTCTTGAGGATCAGAAGAAGTTACTGCTGCAGCTGAGAAATAACCTTACTTATGATTCTGAAATATCTACCAAGCTAGTGAAGTGGAACCAGCGGATTGACTGCTGTCAATGGGAGGGTGTCACTTGCAACGGTGAAGGCCAAGTTATTGGTCTTGACCTTAGCGCTGAATCATTCTCGGGCAGTATCAATCTGTTAGCTAATCTTAAGTTTCTCTCTATTGTCCGTCTTGATGGGAACAATTTATCTGCACCAATTCCAGAATTCTTTGCAGAATTAACCAATTTAACTGTCTTGAGTCTGAGTTCCTGCAACTTGATAGGAGAGGCACCTCAGAAAATATTCCAGGTACCAACTCTGCAAACAATTGACTTATCAGTAAATGAGATGCTTGGGGGTTCTTTACCTGAATTTCCTTCAAAAGGATCTCTACAAAACCTGGTTCTTAGTGATACCAAATTTTCAGGAAGTTTACCCGAGTCCATAGGGAACCTTAGGAAGTTGTCGCATGTTGAACTTAGAGCTTGTAATTTTACAGGTCCAATTCCATCTTCTATGGAAAATCTAACCCAGCTCGTTCTTCTGGATTTCGAGTTGAATAGCTTCACGGGTTCATTTCCATCTTTTAAGCTGTCCAAAAATCTCACTGATATATACTCTGCTAGAAATAGATTGACAGGTATATCATCCGACTGGCAAGGCATTGAGAATCTTAAGTATCTTGACTTGAGTAACAATTCAATTTCTGGGCTCATTCCAGAATCATTGTTTTACCTACCCTCACTTTCAGCTTTATTTCTGTCCAACAACAAGTTTTCTGGCCAAATAACTGAATTACAAAATGTGATTTCTCCACTAGAAAGTCTTGAGTTGAGTTCCAACAAATTGGAAGGGCCAATACCTGAGTTTTTATTTGAGCTGCATGATCTTTACGGTCTTTCACTTTCATTCAACAAGTTTAACGGTACTGTGCAGTTGAAGAAGTTTACAAACCTCAATAAACTTGTAAGTCTTGATCTGTCCCACAACAGTTTATCAGTTGACACAACTATAAGTGAATCGGACCTTGCCTTGCTACCCCAGCTGAATAGTTTCATGTTAGCATCATGCAATCTGCAGAATATTTCCTTCCTCAAGAACCAATCAAAGTTGTCGATGTTAGATCTCTCAAACAACCAGCTTACTGGTGAAATACCAAACTGGCTGGTGGAAATCAATGATGGACTTCTCCGTTTTCTGAATCTTTCTTTCAATCAATTCACACATCTTCAAGAACCTTATACATTTGGCTTCCTGAATTTCCTTGATCTGCATTCAAATTTGCTCACTGGAGTTATTCCAGTACCACCACGTGCAGCTGCTTATATTGACTTCTCCAACAATAACTTTTCTACTTTTCCACCTGCCTTTGGCAATTATCTAGTAACTGCTCGGTTCCTCTCAATTGCAAACAACAAAGTTATCGGTAGTATCCCTTCTTCGGTATGCAACTCCAGCTATCTTGAAGTACTTGAGTTGTCTAACAACAGTTTGAGTGGCATAATACCACCATGTTTAGCAGAAAAGAGCAGCACACTGAAAGTACTGAACCTGGGAAAGAACAATCTCATAGGAAATATACCTGAAAAGTTTTCTTATAATTGTGAGTTACAGAGCCTTGACCTCAGTCAGAATCACTTAACAGGTGTGCTTCCTCGTTCTTTGTCCAACTGCACAAAGTTAAAGGTATTAAATATTGGAAACAACAAGATCAAGGATACTTTCCCCTGCTGGTTGAGGAACATGTCAGATCTTCGTGTACTTGTATTACGCTACAATGGTTTCCATGGGAACATTGATTGCTCACGAGTGAGTTCCAACTGGACCTCTCTTCAAATCATGGACCTAGCTTCCAACAATTTAGGGGGTGTTCTTCCACGAGGTTCATTCTTGGAGCTAAAAGGAATGATGGCGGACCCATCTTTAACACATTCACGCTCTGATATCTTGCATTTTGAGTCTCAATCTGTTAGGTCAGTATACTATCAGGACAGAGTCACTCTTTCTCTTAAAGGACAAGATGTTACACAGACAAAGATCTTTCTCTTCTTCACCTCCATTGACTTTTCAAGCAATAATTTTGTGGGGAACATACCAGAGATAGTTGGAGATCTCAGATCACTTTATGTTCTCAATATTTCACACAACAATCTCACGGGGCAAATCCCTCCAGCAATTGGAAATTTGAAGCAATTGGAATCACTGGACCTCTCATTCAACAAATTAGGTGGCAATATCCCAGAAAAGCTTGCTAGCCTCACATTTCTTTCACACATAAATTTATCATATAATGAATTGGTTGGAATGATTCCACGAGGCAACCAAATTCAAACATTTGGAGAAAGTTCTTTTGAAGGAAACAAGGGGCTATGTGGGTTACCGCTGAACAGAACTTGCAAGAATAATTCAGCAGATGCACCTTCAGAGCCAGAAGTTGAAGAGGACGAATTCATTTCAAGGACGGAGATTTATGTAAGTGCTATATTGGGATTTGTTGTTGGTGTTGGGGTCATCTTTCTACCACTTCTATTCTCAAAAAGATGGAACCAGTCGTACAACAGAACAATTGACAGATTAATTTTAAGGATATTTCAGCAGCAAAATCAAGAAAGGAGAACTAGTAGCAGTAGTGTAGCATCTTCGAAAAAGGCAGCAGGGAAAGCAAGAGGCAGACATTAATTTCACAGGATGTAACACTGCCTTGCAGCATGCTGCTCACTATTAGTACTTGTTGGTCAGCATTTTAATATTAATATCTTTGTATATTAATTTGCTTGAAATGTTTGGAGTCAAAGTATTGCATTTGCTGTAAGTTGTCCGTTGGTGGATAATTCTTTTGTCTCAACCGTTGGGCAGTTATTTCGAGCATTACTCCATTCGGAGTAAGTGCTGATGTTATGACCATTTCTTGCAGCATCGGTAGTGGCATCTTGGCCATTACTTCTCCATATTATTTCTCCATATTATTTCTCCATTATCTCATTCTTTATTCCTCCATTATTCTTTGTAACCTATATAACATATGTAACTCCTAAGACCATTATCTTTACTATTTACTACACCATTTATCTTCTTATTCATTGCTAGAAAGACTTATTCTAGTATAAATAGTGGTGGTCTTTATTTGGTTTGGGAGACACAACACACAAGGAAATATAGAGTGGAAAAGTTAATCAAAAAAGAGAGTTCTTATTAGTTGAAGGAAGATGTTATTTTTTGTAGTGCTTTGGACTCAACTCTTATCCATAGTTGTTGAGTTATATATTGTGAAAGTTGTTGTATCCTGGAGGGGACAAGTCAAAAAGGACTACTGCTGGACTGGTGAAAAACATTTGTTGCAGTGGGCTTGAATTTCCTTAAAGAGAGCGAGATATCCGCGCTTTAGCCTGAAGAGATTTATTTCTACATTTTTATTTTCAATTGTAATCTTGTATTTTTGTTATCTTGTAAGTTTTCACTAACAATTCTAATTGTTTCCACTATGAGTTATCACTACCTTTCATGATTCATTTTAGTGGTTTCTTATTAGATAGAAGAACACAATGCAATCTTGCATTCTGTTTTAGGTAACGGTCAGTGAATAGCCATAACAAACCTGATAACAACCTCTCTTTTTTAAAGTTGGATTACGAAAATATCCTTCACTAATTTTTTTAATTAAAATTATTTTATTAACTTTAATTGTTAACTTTTTAGCTTCTATAATTAAACTAGAACAAATACATGGTTAGATGTTACAACTTGTCTTTTTCACTGCTAAATAACTTTAATTATTAAACATTTTAGCTTTTACAATTAAAAATACGTCCAATCACAACCTTTCATGTACACAATTTCTCTCTTTATAAATTGAATAGAAAATGTTAGTCCATTACACTCTCTGTTTCATCATTTTAATATAGTTCTTATGTAATTTTTTATTCATCGGTCATTTTTTTCTTAATTGATATATTATATTGTTTAACTTCTTTCATTTTGTATGGAAACATAGTGTTAGATATTTGGCAATCATATAATTAAAGTAGAAAATCTTCTTTTTTTACCGGTAAATATAGCCATAGGGTATCCCAAATAATTAAAAGGGAAGCTTTTATCCGTACAATCAGAAATTCTTTTGATTTTAGTGATACTGGCAACCTTAGTCTTAGGGTTGTAATAAAGTAACTCTTATATTAGCATTGAATTATAACCATAAGCAACATTTTTACCCATTAAATTTTGTGTAATGCATCAATTATTCTAAAATTATTTGTATCACTAGTGAATTAGTCCGCGCTTCGCGCGGTTATGAAAGACAATAAGATGTCAATATATACTTATCCAGACGTATTAATTAGTAGTTAGTTGACTCCCAACAAAGTCATAAATTACTATTTTGAACCATAAATTATAAACTTATAACAATGAAAAAATTATATAATATACAAAATAAAGAGAAATGATAGAGAGAACGTAACTACAATAAATAACGCAACATTATTTTTATGATCTTAATCACTAAAACCAGAAGAGAAAAATATAAAATGAATGCACAATCTTCCGAACATTTGTCAATATCAATTCCCATAAATAATTTTAAGTCGATCACCATTCAATAACCTTCACTTTATTCTTCAAGTCAAACTAAAGTATGGAGAAAATAAGTACTGAAAACATAACAACTTAAATATGATCATTTCTACAAAGGATTACAATGTTTCTCTCTCCCTCTCTCTCTCTATATATATATATACATGAATATCAAATAATGTCATGAATATGATTATTATTTATTTTAGGAGCTATAATAATAAAAAAATATGAGAATAATAAAAATAAAAAACATTATGTTTTGCATCGAAGAATATGAATGAATGGTTAATTTACATATTTATTATTTCACAATAAAAAATAGAAAAATTAGAGAAATTGTCAACAAAATAAGAATATAAATACAATTCTTAGCCAAAGATTATTGTGAAGATTTTAATGTTATTTAAAGCTTATAATAAAAGATTTGTAATTGAAATTCATGAAAAAATATATATTATTTGTAGTTTAAAGATAACAAACTAATTATGTCCAACAAATTTATAAGTTACTACTTTGAACCATTCAATATCCTTCATCTTATTCTTCAAGTCAAACAAAAGCATCAATATAATTAACATCGAAAACGTGATAACTTAAAATGCTAATGTGCTTATTTCAATAGTCTTACAATGTCTCTACTAATAAAGACTATAATATAAATTATCAAATAATATCATTAATATGACTATTAACTATTTTTGCAATTATATATAATAATAATAATTTTTAAAAAAATTTATGAAGAGTAGTGAAAATAAAAACCTTTAATATTTACATTAAAAAAAATGTAAAACATGACTTTTTAGCTTAACATTGCACATTTAAAGAAAATAAATGATTTTTTGAAGTATTTTTCATATAGCACACAAATGAAGAAAAAATAGACCAAAGAAAAGAAAAAAATAATTGTAGTTCTTGGTCAAAAAGATATATCACTAAAGTATTTTAAATTTCAAATTTTAACAAAAATTAAATAAGATAAGATGTAAAAAAAAGCCAATATGTTGCTTTAATTTTTGTAATTTCAAAAAATAACTTTACATTTTTTTCTATAGATTTCGATCATAACGGTTATATCAATTGTTCTACTTGTAATTTTTAGATTGATACAAAATATAAAAAAAATGTAATATTAAGCAATAAATCAAAATATACACTTGTTTTTAATATATATTGAATATTTCACTTCTATCTATTTTCTTGTGTATTATAAGTTATATCTTAATTTAATAATGGATTTAGAAAATGCCACTCTTTTTATATGAAAGAAAATTACTATAACAACATGTTTTAGCATTATTTCACACACCAATATATACATCTGGGTTATTTAAAACACATATATTTTGTTTCTAAGTACCATCATTTATATAAGAATTTTCATAGTATATCTCTCATTATATATTATAGGTGGAACTTATTAAAATTTTAGATAATTAAAAATAATTCAATGAGTACATAGGAATAAAAATGTAAAACTAAAATTAAATGTACAACTATTCAATGAGTGTGTGTATATATATATATATATAAACAAATAAAAGGTTAACTACTTCTTATTTTTACAATAATAAGATAATTTTATTTATCCTTTTCATCTAATTTCAATCATGTCTTCCAAAAATTAAATGGATATATATATTACAAAAATTATATTCAAATAGGAGTTTGTAAAATTAGCAAGTCAAGTATTTCATTTTTGGTGGATATATAACAAAGAACTATTAAAATTTTACTTGTATAAACTTTAATAAGACAATGTATCAAAATAAAATTAAGCAAGAAACTTACAGACAAATACCAAATTTTTATCTCTAGGTAGATTCTGCTTTGTTTAAGAATTTCATCTTCCTCTCTGTAGGAACCCCATGAAGTGAACGAACATGCTATAGAAGAAGAAACAACCTTCAAAAATAAATAACTTTGTAAGATAGTAATATTTTGACAAAAATAAATATCATTTACATATATATGATCAAAATAAACAACAATAATAAAAATAAAATAAAGCCAAATATTGTTCTCATTTTGAGTATTGATGTCCTTCTTCATAACCTTTATGTTGCAAATCTAGACATTTTTAATTGGTGGCCTTGGAATAAAGGACATAAAACTATATTTGCTTCGTTCAAATCATAATCAGGAAAAAAAAATACATATCATTGTGATTACCTTCTCCCATATTTTGAATTTGTGGAAAAAGATTGCAGAATATATTGATGGTTAAGTTGAATGTTTGGGGAGTAATTAAAGGGGTTTAATGGGTTTAAATGAGGTATAAGTTACAATTAAGGGAAAAGAAAAGGTGTAATTAAAAGAATTAAGTGGTTAGTTTTTCATTAATTTTGCAATTAGGAAAAACTTATTAAACTTCCGTAATTAATACAAATTTTTAGTCAATCAATTATGTTGAAATAGCAAAATTAACATTCATATTCTAGTTACTGCCATTTTCATTGAGTTAATTAATCAATGACTTAATTTTAATATTAGTTAATAATAATTTAATTAAAGAAATTATGTTTATAATGTATCCTAATTGTATCATATTTATTTAGCCGTTACACAATTTCTTAATTATTGTGTTTATGATATATCCTAATTGTACCATTATGGGAAAAGGCATAAATTCACCCTTCAACTTGTCCCGAAAAGTCAGTTACACGCTTAAACTATCATGATGACCTATTACACACTTATTCTTGTTAAAACTATAACTAATACCACCTCAGAACTGACGTGGAAATTTAATTAAATTAAAAAATAAAATAAGCGCGTTAGAGTCGAAAATAAAGTCGAAAAAAAATAATTTTTTGACCCCCAGCCCCCTCTATTCTCCTTCTTCGTACTCATCTTTTCTTATTCTTCTTAAGAGTTCTTCTTTATTTTTTTTTGTCACAACTCTACAATTTCTCACTCAATTTCATCATTACTTGAGAATTCTCCACTAATTTTCACCGATTCACCAAGAAAAGTAATTTGCTAATCTATATTTTACAACCCAATAACATCAAAAGAACATTGAAGTGTCTAACCCCTAAATCCCCAAACCATTAATACCTAGAAAAGTTAATTGTTCCCGACCCCCATATATCAAAATTATCAATTTTACACAGCACTGCAGATTTGATAGAGCAGGGGTTTGGGTTCAATGACGATTTATACATAGCAAAATAAAAATTGGCTCGACAATATAAAATTGATCGGTATCAAACTAAAATATTTATTTCAAGTTTCACAACCCATTACCATCAAAACACTAATAACTAAAAAAAAAAATTCAAAACAAAACATTACCAGTTAAGGTTCATTTGACTCATATTTGAAAACCCAGAAAAAAGGAAGGTGTTTAAATAGGGCTAAGAAGCTAAGAAAGATAAGTTTTGGGTTTAAAATTCATGTCAGTGATGATGACAAGTGAGATGAAATCGTATTGGGTAATAACTTCAATTTAATTTGATATCCATGTCCTCACTCCTTCAGGAACATTCCAAATCGCTGCTACTCCGTCGATTAACTTGTCTGTCGCAATAGTTTGTATTGTCTATGTTATAATTAGAAGAAATAATTGAAAATGGAGTCATTCAGGTGAGGAAGAAGAGAAAAAAATAAAGAAAAAAATGGTGTCATTCAAGTGAGGAAGAAGAGAGAAGAGAGAGGTAAAAATGGCTGTGAAAAAAGTGAAAAAAAGGAGAGAGAAGATAGAGGCAAAATTGGTTGGGAAAAAAAGTAAAAAAATTTAAAAAAATTACACGTGTATGCTTGCATAGATTTGGCAGGCGCGTGCGCACAACGCTAGTATGTGTGACTGGTTTTGTACATTAGAAGGTGGTATTAATTACACTTTTAACAAGAATAAGTGTGTAATAGGTCACCATGATAGTTTAAGCGTGTAACTTACTTTTTGAGATAAGTTCAGGGGTGAATTTATGTCTTTTCCCTACCATTATTTATTTAGTTGTTACACAATTTCTTAATTATAGGAGTTAAATGTCTTTTTCTTATATCATGAATACATTTTTAATTTGTAATTAAAAATAAGATTCAAGCTCAAAAAATTGATAAAATAGATAAATTTTAATAGAGGCCATTGGGAGGTGTCACATTAGCGTTTTTATATTTGGCTTTATATATATATATAAATTTAAAAATATTTTTTATTAAATAACATGAGATACACGTGCAATGCATTTTCGAAATCTAGTAGCATTATAAGAAGCAAAGTAATGCTTCAATTTCGAAGAAACATTTCAACAAGCACCTGCTGAGCACTAGACAATAGTCATTGGCTTAGTATAATTTCGGCCACTTACTAGTTGAATACAATAAAATAAGGAAAAATTACTTATATACACATCATTAGTTTACTTATTTTCTATTATTCCCTTCTTTTTTAAAATATTACTAAAATCCCCTTTTTTACTCCTTAAACCAAACTCCCAGATACATAACTCCATATCTCCTAACCCACGTTTCTCTCCCCAATTTTTCTCTCCTGAAAATCACGCCATATTCTCTCCCATGATCTTATCATTCTAATTTTGAATTTGAATTTGAATTTCAAAATATTTCTCTCTCCAGTCAAAGGATTTTTCATTCCTTCTAGGTATTGTTTCAATTTCATTACTTTCGCTCATAGTTGTTAGTTTTTTTTTAAATTCAAAATTCTGATTTATGGAGGATCCTCCTTCATTCAGTTTAGGTATTACCTAGATAATGCCATCCAACACTAATCATGTTTATGACAATGAAGATCTAGGTTGGGCTGAGAATAGATCGAAAAAATTGCATGATCCCCTAGTCCTGACCAATGTGAGTATCGAGAAGGTGAAGAAGGATGTGCCTTCTTCTTCAAAAACAAAGATTGGGAAACCCCTAAAAAAGGGATAGAAAAGTATCATCCCCAATTTCTCGTTCGAATCTACCCGAGGTAATGAGTTCTGATCTATTTCTGCGTTTTTTGTTGCTCAATCTTTGAATCAATTAGTGATTTAAATTTATGAACATTATTGAGAGATTAATGCTATCATATTGTGATGTATCAACATGCAATTTAAATTTTGATTCAAAACCCTTTCTTTTAACTAACACAAAAATTTGTCAATTTTTCTTCTCAATGTATCAAATTATAAATATATTTGTAACAGGTTGGATTATGTATCACTCTCAATTAATGACATACATTGTGTTGTATTATGCTTATTTAAGTATCAATCTTGACTTATCATATATAATACATAAATGGCATTATTAAGGTTATTGTGTATTATATACAAATATTAATATTATGTATCAGATATAAATATAATAATCATTAAAAGTTCAACTATATATTATTCAGCATGTATCATGTTTATATTATTTTATCTCTTTAACTATTGTTCATTTGTCTCATTATAGTCTGTGAAATACAAGATAAAACAAATTCCTACACACTTTTTGAGGTTTGGTTCAATATACAACACGATGTTTATTGAAACCAAAGCACCCTTTTCTTGTTGAATATGTACAAGACATTATTCATCAAGGAAGCGACACACTGTAAGTTTTATAAAGTTTGTTTTAAAGTATATGTTCAATTCGTTTTTTTAATATATCTTCTGCATTTGTAGGGATTGTGGATTGTTTGTGGCCGAATTTGCTGAATTTCTTACCGATGAAATTCCAATACAATCCAATGCTTTCCGATTTGATTATCACCGCACAAGATACACAACCTTGCTATGAAAATACGACAGTCAAAAAATCAAAGCAAGATATGTTAGTCATGATAATAACGATCCATCAAAGCCTAGGCGTTATTTCACACCACCGGATCATAATGCCTTAGTTAATGTGGAATAGTTTTTGTGTATCAATGGATACACAATGTTTTTTAGTTAGTACTCTTTTCAAGATACATTAACTTAAGTGTTGGAGTGTTTCTCCAAAAACTTGTTTTGTTTGACTTTTAATGTCAATATATTTTGTTCCTTTAATCTCAGAATGTATATTGGTCTATTTACAGATTTCTATAATTAAACAGTGTAATTAAATCAACATCAATCAGAAATGCACATAAATTTGATTAAAACTTTTATTTCCTAACAGTAACAATTCAATATATTGTGTCAAAAAACATATAAAATCACAATACATTGAAATGTATATTACGGTTATAGTGAAAAACTTATTGAATTGAAAATTATAAAAGTGAAACAAAATTGTATTCTAAAAAGGTCTATGAAAAAATTGTAATCAATAGATATATTTTGTTCATTTAATGTTTATAACACAATTTTTTGATAATGTATATGATACAATAGTTGTAATAGATAATAATATATATGATACATGTTTTCATATTTATTGTGACAAATACAGTGGTGAGTAACTTAATGGTATAATTTATGTATCATATAAGTACTCAGATACAATAGCTTATTTAAAATAGATAGGTTATTAATGATTTAATGAATATGCTACATTAATTATTATGTATATGATACATTACACATAGTCTACATAATTTATTAGATTTTCCCCATAATGTATATGATACAAACACACCTAAATATTTGTATATCGGAGATTTTGCACACAAATCATAACAATTTATTGAATTGAACAACATAAGTCATAAATAAACGTACCAAAATAACATTAAACACAAAAATCAGAACAAATTCTTAAATGTATCAACAAAACTCATAAATATTGAATCAAAATAACCAAAATAAACAGTAAACTTTATTCATGATAAAAATAAAAGTGATAATGGATTAATTCAAAAATTATTTAACAAAAACATGAATGTCTTATAAAAATAACACTTTCACTTTTCTTTTGGGAAGAAAGTACAAGTTCTTTTGTTGTGACCTTCTTGTCCACAACGTCCACAACAGTTTATGTTTACTGTTATCTTTGCATCTGCATTTTTTTTCCTTGGTCTTCCAGCCAATCTTTTGTATCTGGGTGGCCACACAGTTTCATCTATAACATTGCTAGGAACCGACCAATCTTCCTTATCTGGCATTGGAACCATTGGAGCCTTATGTTTTTGCTAATGCATCAGGCTTGTAGTAATTAGAGCAATAAGGATGCATATCTGTGACATTTTTGTCCTTTAAAACAGCAACTGCATGTGCCCAAAGTATCTCATCTAGTTGAAATCTACCACAAGTACATTCTTTCCTCTCAAGACAAACAATGTATCTTCTTCCAGCTTCATAAATCGAGAAAATAAATTTTGATATGGAACAACTTGTGGACATTTAAAAGTAAGTGATAAATTTATTTCAAGAAATGGTGATCAAAACAGCCAAATGATATACCAAATTAGATACAAAAGATAAAATTATGTATCATGATACATACCTTCATCTTCGAATGTTCCATCAAAGCTATGTATCTCACCACCAATTTTATCCGTTTTATCAATACATAATGGATACATTGCAAAATCAGGCTCACTTTTTTCACTTTTAAATATAGTCTAACACCCATGTCGTTCTTAATTTTCATAGGAGATGAATTACCTTCTATGATGTATCGGATTTCAATGTTTTTTCTTACCTCATCGATCTCTAACTCGGTTGAAATGGCTGCTTTGAGATTCAAAAATGAAATTGATTGTCCAACAACAATTCCGTCACTTTTGTAACCTTCATAATTAACTTCGCTCGCCCAAATTCCTGAATGCCTCAACAAAATAAATATATTCATCATGTATCGAGTTTCTTTTTGAAATTATGAATTTTTCAATCGGGTGTTCAAAAATCGTCTTCAATGAAGAAGATGAAATTTTGAAATTTGAAATCGTGAAACTGTCCCCTATTAGAATATGGAATGATTATGATCAGTTAGGCATTAATCTAGGAAATTAATATAACAATAATAAATTTTACGTTATTTGTTCCTTTTTTAGTGCAACAACATTTTGTTACAATGTATCTTTTATAATGTATCTGTATGGTACCTATGTATCCGATTTTCTCAATTTTCAAGGGATTTTTGTAATATTGGAATTATTAGGGAGAGAATGTAATTTAGATCTTAGACTATGGGGTTCCTTTAATTTTTACATAAAATAATAATCTCTCTCGTAAAATGGACATGAAATTACAAACAAATTTTAAAAGATCTATCAAATCAAATCTCCTGCACAATACTATTAAGAAAATGAAATACTTCCAGTTAAAAATGACTCAAAGAAATCAAACTCGCCATGTTTAATTGAAAAAAGAAACATCTTATCTTATAATGATACCGATCATATATTATTAAAAGTGGGAAGTCCAAATTGTTAGTTATTTATTATAAAGACAGTGAAAAAATTATTATATTTATTTTAATAGTATTTGACCTTTTAATTTTTCATGTGACCTGTCATGTTTCTGTAATTTTTCGAAAGCTCCAAAGATTAAAAGTTAGATTCATTTTATCCCTAGGCTAACTTGAACGTTCTAATTAACCAAATATTAAATAATAATATTTTAATTATTATTTGAATTGTTAGTTATTTATTATAAAGGCAATGAAAGAATTATTATATTTATTTTACCCCTAGGCTAAATTAAACATTCTAATTAATTAAATATTAAAAAATAATATTTTAATTATTATTTGAATTGTTAGTTATTTATTATAAAGATAATGAAATAATCATTATATTTTTATTTTAATAGTATTTGACCTTTCAATTTTTCATGTGTCTTTCCATAATTTTTGTTCTATAAATTTAACTTTTCCAAGAAAGACTTTTATTTACTACTCCGAAAATTCTTGTGTGTAGGAGCTCTAAACAGGAAAAATAATGTCATAATTTGTGGTGAAAGTTGTGAGATCCCCTTGTACAGTCATAAAAATAGACAAGAATTCAATTATTGAAACATCGGAGTTTGGTGTGTTAGTTTTATACTTATTTGTATAATTAGAATTATAATAAGACTTTTATATCTCTCTTCATATAGTTGAAATGTTGTTTTGTTAGCAACTTGCTTTAATTTCAAATTTTTATTTTGTATGCTCAAATATTCGGGTTTTCATTATAGAGACAAAGGCGACAAAAAAAAAATGCCTAATTGTCTTGCTCATGTGTATCTTTTTTTTTTCTTTGTACTTATAATTTTACATATACATTAACTTTCATCTTTAAGAATGAATATGATAAAATGTTTACTCTCTTTTTTTTTGGAAAAGAAGAAGAAGGTGAAACATATAACATTAGATTAATGGTGAATACGTTATGTATGAAGAAAAAATTAAATTTTATATAAAAATAGTAGTTATGTTTATAAATATCCCAATTTTCAAAATATAAATAATAAAAAATTTTACACCTTAGTTTTAAATATTTATAATTAACTAATTAGTTTAAAGTGCTTTGTGGATAAAAATTTAATATAATATTTTGAACACATTCATTATAATTATCAGGAGATTCAAAAGACAAAGTAAAAAAATTGAAAGGTTTTGTTTTCCTTTCACTGAAAGTTAACCTTACACCATTGTTGATACAAAAAGTAAATAATCTCCTCTCAAACTTTTAATTGAAGAAACATTAACATTGCACTACGATTTGTAGAGGATTAATCTCATGCAATCTTTTGATCTTCTAACATTATTCTACCAATAAAAAAGAACTTTTAACACTATCGAGAAATTTAATTTAGATAGTTATTATATTTTTCTTTTTGCTTTACAAGCTTATTTTTTGACTTGTAAATAGAGTTTATTTTATTAACTTCTTATATTACTATTTCAGTACATTCACTCAATAAGAAACCTCATTAGACATATTTTATAAAAAAAACTCAAATCATATTTTTAATAATATTTATTTAAAAAATAAAATAATATACTCATTAATACGAGTTACACGCGCAAAGCGCATATCCAAAAACTAGTTAATCATACATGACAGCATTTGACATTATCTAATCAGCTGTCTATAATTAATTATAATAAGTAATAAAGCATCTTACAAATTTAGCGTGAAACAAAAGCAATTAATTGAGATAATTGGATTTATATATATTAGAACAAATGGAATACGTAAAGTGCTAAGCAACTTTCTGACTTCTGAGTTACGTCAGTCGATAGGATATGCTTTTATATTTCTGTTTCGGTATTCGAATTCTTGAAGTGATAACTAATATTTTATTAAATAAAAATCTAACATGATTTATTTTTTCTCCTTTTAATTTGATAATTCCATTTGGATAGAGAAATATAAAAAAAAAAATCTTTTGAAAAATGAAAAATATACTGAACAAAAATCATGTGCGGTCATGAACTTTTAAATTGTATTATTATATGTTCTGAAATAAATAAATAAATTAGGAAACTATACCAAAAGAAATCGTAATTGAATTGAATAAAATTATCTAAATTTGACTGATCTTTTACTTTGAGGGAAAAAAATTTAAAGACAATTTAAAGATTTAATTTCTCATTATCATAACATTTCATTGGGATTCATAAAGCAACGATAAGAGAATAATATTAGTACTTATTTTGATATCTCTAATTGATTTAATAAATTGGTGTTAATGTTAATGAGATGGGCTAATTTTTTGGTGTGGATGTCAAAAATGATATGCTTATAATCTTAATATGTGTTGTATGAGTTATTTATGTATTTCAGTATTGAATTTCTTAAAATAAGATATTGTACCAAAAATAAGAAAAAATCAATTCTTTTAAATTTAAATCCGATAATTTCGTATATACCAAATGACCAAATCCACGTTCCATTAATTAGTTTATCCTATTCATTAGTTACATTCGGATTATAGAAGAAAGCACCTTTATTTTTTCTATTTAAATTTAAATTTATTACAATACGTCTCAAACTTTTTTTTTTCTTTTTTACATCATTACACTAATAATGTTATTTTATTACTACTAATTTTTAAAATCATACTAAGAGAT
Organism: Solanum stenotomum; assembly: GCF_019186545.1. Taxonomy (NCBI): domain Eukaryota; kingdom Viridiplantae; phylum Streptophyta; class Magnoliopsida; order Solanales; family Solanaceae; genus Solanum; species Solanum stenotomum. Next base: position 11,706,955 of record NC_064282.1, on the reverse strand, counting down.
AGGAAAAAGAGAACGATGACTAAAATATTTGAAATTATTATATTATAAAATTAATGATGCTTCAATGAGGATGTGTCAAAGGTTTGGTTATAGGGCTACACATAGGGGTAGGGATATGCCGAAAACGTATTGGGGAGAGTTGATTAGATAATATGGGACAAACTCATATTATTGAAGACATAACTAATACTCCATCCATTTCATATTAATTGAATTGCTAAAACATTTATCATTTTTCAAATTAACTTAATTGTTTAATTTTCTAGACTATTTTTAAAATGTTCTTTCAATTTTACCCTTCATTAGTTAGTATTGGAATTAGTTATTAATTAATGTTTAGTTATTTTAATCATAAATTTGACAATAATTAATAAGGGTAAAAATGAAAAGTTATACCTAATTTATGTCTTAATCTTCTTTTCTACAATTAATATGAAATGGAAAGAGTACTATAGGAAAGAGAGAAGGTTGTGTATTAAGATAGAAGGTTGATAGAAACAAAATGCTATCTAATTTATTTATCGATCTCCATGAAATAGTAGTGATAAGTCAACATATACTGTATTCTCCCTAAATGCTGTTATAGTAGTATAAGTGCAAAAATTATATATTGGATTAATGGGGCGCCATTTTTTCCTTCAATAATGTATCCCTTAAATAAAAGTATTTTTTACTATAAAAGAACCTCCACGGCTGGCGTGTTTCAATTTCTCATATTTAAAGCAGATCAAACTAATGACGAGACGTATAAAGTTTTTGTTTATTACTTTTCGGGTAAGGACATACTAATACAGTGTACAAATTGTAGTTATCCTTTCTTGTCCTCTTCACCAACTAGTCTACTTATGTTGTTGCTACCAACTTCAAGAAACATAACATTTAGGTGATACATTCTTGAATCTCTCAAACTCACAAAACCAAGTTGTGCAATTCTTGAATCTTGAATAATGGGAGAAGAAATTGAGGTGATACATTCTTGGTCTGCACCAAGGTCCCTAAGCAGCAGCCTCATGTACTCTTTTTCCCAGGTGAGGAGTATTCTTTTGTTTACCATCATTCTTGATGAATCAGAGGGGAAAAAGATTCTATTTTTTTCTCTGTGTGAGATGGGGTTCTTGAATAAATGTTGGTTCTTGAAAATTTTGAAGTGGTTCTTGAAAAATCATGAGATTCTTGGATTTCTTGATTTGGTTGACTTTATCTTACACTAGAATGATTTATGTTCATGAATCTTGATATAATGATGCTTCTCAAATCCCCATTCCCTTCATTAAGAGGATGATGGAAGTGGGGTTTGGAAAGTTGATCTTGCATGTCACCTAACAGTGCAATAGCAAATAATTGCTCTGTTAGTCTTTGGAATGCCTGTTTGATAATCCTGATTTTCTGTGAATATATATGATGCCTCTTTCCAGCGAAAATAATGCTCCTACGTAATTTCTATTTGCTTGATTAGATGGTTAAGAATCCTAAGCAGTCTCGACACCTATGTCTTTGTTTGATTAACTAGCGTATATAGTGTTATTTTGATGGTACATGCCCTTTGGCATAAGAGTATTTTCTTGTGTTACAGAGAAATGACATCGAAGTTCTTGATGAACCCCTGTATGCAAATTTTTTGCGAGTCACTGGAGTGGATAGACCTTACAAGGAAGAACTTCGATCCGAAATGGTATGTAAGATGAGTACCACATTCATGATTCCCATCCTTTTCCAGTTTTGTCATTCGTGCTGAGTTGCAATTTTGATACCTAGTATAGCAATCTTGATTCTTTTCAATATGGTTACATAATGTATGGCAATGCGCTCTCTGTATCTTGGATTAGAGTAACTTTTATATGAAATAAGCAGGAGAATGATGGAAATAAGGTGGTGAAAGAGGTCATCTTCGGTGCAGGAGTAAAGAAGTATCGCTACTGTAAGGTAATCAAGCAAGCATCATAGCTCTATTTATGAATAAAGTTATGAATGCACTAGAAGTTATGATTTGTTCTTTACCAGCCTTGTTGGGTTTTATCGTTCTTACGTTTCTAAGAGAGATTCATTCATATTCATAGTCTTCTAACTCGATATCAGAGGACAAGGAACATCAAGATGAATTTTATTTACTTGTAGAAAAATGTTGGAAATGTGTCTGCTTGCTGCTAAAACTCAGATAACAGTTGTGACAACTTAGGCACCATACAATTTGTATGATTGAGAGTTAGCAACTGAGTGTTACGTCGGAAGGGTATTCAAGATAATTTTGACTGTGTGTTCTCCTCTCAGTACTGGTTTCTCTCAAAGCTCCATCATTTTTGTGATTGTTCATCAAAGAGTAGTTGGAAGGAGCATGAACTAACACTGTTTCTAGGTACCGGTGCTGTCTAATGCTAGCAAATTGTGGACTTTGTGTAAGACTTGAGTTCTTTACTATGATTATGATTTTTTTTAAAATGGTAAAACACACCCTTATGCCAGAAATTTTATATAAAGTAAATTAATAGTTATATAGGAATGCTTGCTATTGCTTGACAACTTTGGCCTGAGTTTTCTGACGAATAAGATGAAGAACCAATAAGTTGTCTAGACAGCTGCAAGCCTGCAAACAAGCATTTAACATTGTGGGTCAAACACTGAGTTTCAAAGGGTCTGGTCTTTGATAGGTTTCGAGCACTACATAGTGCTGTAGACAGTTTTGGTAATAGAGATCTGTAATTAGATTATTAATTCAAATTTTCTCATTATTCCTTCTTCCTTCTCGCAGCATATAGCCAAACAACGTGTGCCAGGTTTGACAAATGAATTGATGAAAAGAGGAAAGCACTTCATACTGATAAGGAATCCCCTTGATATCTTGGTAAATATAAGTTCAAGTTTTGACTCTTGTTACTGATGGGTTGGTTATAAGTTTCTAATTTATTCAGTCTGTTTTTTTTTTTAAAAAAAATTATGTTCTTTTGTCAACGTACCAAGTAAGCAAATTAATGGAAAATCTCAATACCGATGCATCACTAGCAGCAGGTTCATTACCTTGTGACATTGCTCATCTTATATTTCTCTGTTTATTTTATATTTTATTAATTTTCATTTTCTTTTTGATGTAGAAAATGTTATTTCTGCTTCTAACAAATTTAACTTACATGTGCTATGTTGGTAGCCATCCTTTGAGAAGGTTGTACCTCCATCATTTCTTGAGCTGGGGTTGGCAGAGCTGGTCTCCATATACAGTGAGTTATCTGAATCAGGAAGACCCCCACCAGTTATTGATGCTGCAGATCTTCGAGAAAATCCCGAGGTTCGTTTCCAGTAGCATTATTCTGTTTGAAGCATAATCCCCTTTCATTACTGGTTTATGAAAGTATGGTTCTTGGTTCTGCTCATCCTAGTTGGGAATGTTGACAAACTTAGATACTAGAAAGATATGGTCCTTTGTCCAGTGATGCCCAAATTACTGAAATTATGGTTTCAATCACAGCTATTCTACTCGTGCAGTAACATGTAATAACTGATTATTGCTTTGCACTGACTTACGGAGTTGCCAGTGCAAACATTTTCATAGATGGTTTAAGAATTATAGCAATGGCTGCTCATTAGGGTCCTGTCACAACTTCATTGTGTCTGCTTAGTCATTTTACCACTGTATTCAGTGGTATTCCTTCTCTGTGTAGATATATAGGTATTTATGAATAAGAACACTGTTGGAGTAACACAAAAACCTTAATTTGTAGAAAAAGAGGAAAGGAACTGTTATGAATGTGAAATTTTAAGCTATTGTGCTTATATGGTAACACAACTTATCATGTGTTTTCATTATAATAAGCTAAGGCCTAATTTGTGTTTATGCTATCAGTTGGTTTGCTGTGAGAGCCTTATATGTTCAACTTGATTCATATGAACTAAAGCGTAGGGGTCAGGCTTAGTGTCCCACCAACTATGACTGGTAGGGTCAGCTTCTATTGAATAAATGTTAAGACCTCACTTATAAAAGTATTGTATAGCACTAGTTCTAGTGCAGTTAGTGCAATGTCCAGTCTCCTTTATCTGGTTCAACTTTTCCCCCTCAATTTCCTGTTTCATCTTGTTTTAAACATGGCAGTCTGTTATACCAACTGAAAGAGAAATGAAAAAGAAAAGATAGCTAAAATACCTTCCCCCAACTCTTACATGAGGAATGATCGCAGGATTGAGTGTCTTGATTACTTGTCTAGTTGCTTATAAAGTTTCACAACTTAACATTTTTAAGAATTCTCTGCTAATTGTCTTTCTGCAGGTGACCCTGCGTGGCCTTTGTGAAGACCTTGACATTCCATTTCAAGATTCAATGCTCAGGTAAGCTAAATTCGTGCTAGAACTTTTAACAAGTTGTTGACAATAATCTATCTGGAGTCACCGCACTAGAAGATTTTCTATTCTTTAGACAGCCATATTTTGTGTAGACTCTACTTTTTGGTAATACTTTTTTGTATGCGGAAAATTTACCATATTAATGAGATTATGTTACCTTATCAGAAGAAAATCATCTCTCTGGAGTTAAACAACTGCAACTATACCTAAATCTCAAGCTCGTTGGAGTTTTCAGGTGGGAAGCTGGACCGAAACCATTTGATGGCATCTGGGCACCATGGTGGTATAAAAGTGTGCATAAATCAACAGGTTTTTCTCCAGCAAAGAAATACCCTATGGTATATGGTTCACAGATCCTTGATTACTATTTGGTTATGCAAAAACTTTAATGATTAAACAGAGTATTATAGTGGCATTTAGAAACTCATCTTTAGTGCCATCGGGTTACAAAATAAAGAAGAGGGACACTCTTTACTTCAGTTTGTATTATCAAGTATGATTGCATATGAATTCTTTTTCCGGGGATTATCCACAGCTCACATATTATCCTTATTGGCGGAGATATATTGTGCCAAGTGAATTTGAAATGGAGAAAACTATTTAAACAAAGTCTCTTTCATGTCCCACGCTTACCAGTCACCTGTTGTTTTTGCATGTGCAGCGCGATGTGTTTTTGTTCAAAATTAATCCCATGAAAGTTGAACCTGTTTGTTGTTACTCAGTCTTAAATTGTTTTGATTTTGCTGGCAGCTCGTTTCTTTCCTAGAACATTCTAAATAATCATGAATAAAGCTAAATGTCACGTGAAAGACATTTGCTCATAGTTTTTCCTTCTAAAAATTTTCAGCCATTTCCAACATCATTGTATGATATGTTGGAGCAAAGCCTACCCTTTTACAACATGCTTAAACGTCATGCTAGACGATCTTCTTCTAATTACCTGAACTCAACTTTACCTCATCCTAGTCTTCCTGTTCCTGCTAATGAGAAGCTGCTTGCATGGGTTGGTGATGAGATTGTGCCTCGTGAGACTGCGAAGGTAAAATGGTAACGTAGTTTACCAAGAATGATATTCGAATAATTTCTGTTCTTTCTGCTCTCCTGCTCAACTAGCTCTCAATTTTTGATCACTGCAAGACATTTTCTAGGTTTCAGTATTTGATTCAATTGTCCAAGGTGGTGATGGAGTTTGGGAGGGCCTTCGAGTGTACGGCGGAAAGGTATTTAAGCTTGAGGAGCATTTAGATAGGTAAGTGACAACAACTAGTGCTAAATTAGTCACCGTTAGTCAGATATAAGATGTGGATTGTATGAGGTGAGACCATTGTCATCAAGCAATCTATTTATTCTCTTTGCCTTTTATTATTTCCCCCCTACACCTCAAAGCCCCTAAATATTGGTCGACTTGAATAGTTTTCACGTACTGACAGGCGGCGGTGCAACCAATATTTCTTTCTTTTCATGGTCTAACTATTGTACCGATCATTCAGATGGCTCTACTCTTTTTCCCCATTGATTGTTCCAGTAACACCAGTAATTTGGTTAATTTTCTAGCGGCAACATATTTTTGTACAAATTAGAATAATCCTTTTGGGTGCCATTGCTTTTTTCAATGGCACAGTGAGAGTATACTACCTGGGCTTCTTTTATGGAGGTCCAACTGATGTTGTAAATGATGAGAGTATACAGGTAAGAACAAAAGTACATTGAAAAAGAAAAAAGGAACAGTTCACAAACCACAGGTTAAGTCCTCTCATTTGCTACTGGAGGAAGTTTCTAAACAATGTACTTTGTCGCTTCATGAGCTTTAAGTCTATCTGGATAAGTATCAATGTAATACTAACAATAAAGAATCACCAATTAATTTCAGCACAAGATAGTTTGTAAAATATCTTCCACTTTTGTTGTGTATCATCAAATTTATACCTCATCATTATGGTAAGATACTTGGACATGAGATGCTTCCTCTGCATAAGATTTAGGATCAGGCTCTACATAATGAAAGATCAACAAGTGTCAGACAGGGGATTACAAGTTTTTTGCAGAATAGGAATTTAAGGCATAATCATTTATGTTTATGTAGGGCTATGAGAGATCCAGATCAAACTGTTCAGAGGTGGTTACAAGATAGGAAACCTGCACTGACTTGAACCTATAGACAGGATCAGATTTAACTGTTGTGAAGAGAATTAACTGATTAAGTTGGCGTCTTGATGTAAAATTTAGAGGGAAAATATTAGGCTTGGATGGTTTTGCACGGACATTATAATGAAGGGGCATAATCAAAGAAAATAACATCAAATGTGTAAAAGAAGATGAAGCATGGATGCAACTCCCTGTGAATGAGTAACTCCAAAGCAAAGATAATGCTTTGCATAACTTGAAAATCAAATTTATCAAAACACGCCTTCATGTGTAATGCAAACACACCAGATAGGGAAAATTATGCAAATGAGTTGCAAGTCCTAATGGTAAGAATTTTTCAATGTAACGACCTATTCTGCCTCCATAATATGAAATGACATAGGATTAATCAGTGGAGATAAAGTTAAATGAATATCAGTTTTGAAACGATTTAGCTTCTCTGATCTGAATCACAGAATAATGTGCCGCATCTATAAAATGATTTTTCTTGCTCTAAATTTACATTTAAGTTTCCTTTTCTCAGGATGTTTGACTCTGTGAAAGCACTAGCTTTCAGCAATGTACCAACTCGCGAAGAGGTAAAATGCTGTGGCAATTCCCTGTTTGGGTCTAGGTCCTCTAAGCTTTTGATTTCTACATTACAATATGTAGTATAATTTGTAGAACTTGTGACCTGATGCAAGAATATGTAGGTGAAAGAAGCTATTTTCAGGACTCTTTTAAGAAATGGAATGTTTGATAATGCACATATCCGACTAACTTTGACACGTGGTAAAAAGGTAATCTACATAATTGCTATTACTCTATCTATTCTCATATTCAGTCGTTGTTTTGGAATCTGATATAAATGCATGCCTGGACATTAGGTCATATTATGTTTTTAATTCTAGTTCTCTTTCACTCTGGCCTTAGAATTTCTCATGTTCTTATCATTAGGTAACCTCAGGAATGAGCCCGTCATTCAATCGTTATGGATGTACTTTAATTGGTAAGTTGTCCTCTCTTTTTTGTTGTCTGAATGCCTACTTCGTATACGCTTTCATTGTTCCTCGGCATGAACAATGTCAGGGTTCAGCCTACACTGTCATCTTGTAAGCATGAAAATTGTTTTATTATGAACTACTCTTGTTTATGAGTTCTTATATCCAAGTTACAGTTGCCTGAAGTTGTCTGAATTAAGAATGTTTCGAACTAGTCAGCAAACCTTTTTCCTGGACTGCATTTCTCTCTCTCTCTCTCTCTCTCTCTCTCTGTGTACTTGGTGATGAATAGTCTGGAAAAGAGATATACCAAAGAAATAGATTAGCACCATCCTTGATTTCAATGTCAATAAAACGTAAAAGAAAATACATTAAAATACTAAATGTCCACTTTCTGTACTTTACTGGTGTAGCTATAACTCTTATTTGCCGTCCTCCTTTCTCATATTTTTATTATACCCTTTTTTGTAGTTCTTGCTGAATGGAAACCTCCAGTCTATGACAATGAAAAGGGCTTAATGTTAGTGACGGCAACCACTCGTCGTAATTCACCAAATGTAAGATATTTCTTCTAGTTGAACCTAGTAATTTCATGAGATTCTATGCCTTTTCCTTGCCCCCTTTTTTGGCTTAAAAAATCATTTCGTTTTTATCCTTACTGCTAAAACAATTTCCATTCATCTAGAGATTCTTATTCAAGTGTTCAGATCATCTTTGAGGGAAGTTGTGGTTTTGTTGATAACTCGGCATTCCCCTGATCCTTTGTTTGTTTTACTGCAGGGAGGGGGAGGGTTTACCCTGAAACTTTAGGAAAGGCCTTGAGTTTTTTTTTTAAAAAACCTCTATCATATAGTTGCAATTCAATTATATGCTGTATACTACACCAGATTATTATTTTTTCACATTTCTTCTTCTATGCTTAATTATTTGTAATAAACCAGAATCAGATTTCTACTCAGTAGCATCTTCAAGTGCAAATATCAGGGCTCCATATCTGGTGAAACAATTCGCTCTTAATTGTTTATCTGTTATAATTTATAAAAGACGGTTTTTTGTGCTTCTTGTTTTCTCTATTGGAGTTGGTTGCTCATCCTCTCATTGGTCTTTAACTTTATTTAACGGTACAGTGCATGTTAATAGTGATCATTTCTTAAAATGGTGAGTGACAACTTGACATTTTGTCAGTTACAGTCGAGATAGCTATCATAAAGCATGATTATGTTGAGGTATCCTGAGGAACTTCCGTTTGCCTGAAATTAAGGAAAAATAAAAGAAGGATAGAAAATCTGACACTGTGCTACTCTCCTCTGTTTTCAGTTAATTTAGACTTTAACACCATCATGTGGATCCTGTACTTCCAAATTCCTTCATCGGGCTCTTCCATCAAGACTTGAGCCAATTTTAAAAAATCATTCTCTATTAGCTTTATCAGTACCCTGTTCTAGAGTACCTTTAGAACAAACTTGATACCGAGTCCAAGTAAGGATGGTGATGTGTTGCTGAGAATAACACCATGATTTAATGTTCTTCCTTCCCAACCATTTCCATTACCCCACAAGATGATGTTGGCCAAGGATTGTAATTTCTTCTCATGATTTATATTTAATCCTTGGTTAAGGTATCTAAGTGATCTATGCTTCCTAGTTAATGATGTGGAATAACTTGCTTTTCTGTTGCTGCTACTATCTTAAAACCAAAGATTGAGGAAAGCGATACATAATTCCTTGAACTATCTTTTAAGTGAAAAGACAATGAAGTTCATGTTACTCTGAGCTTTTGATCACTGTTAATAAAATTGTGTTTGGGGTATCTCTTGTCTTAAAGTAACGACTTGTTGTTTCCCTTGCAGAATTTGGATTCAAAGATTCACCATAACAACCTTCTCAACAACATTCTTGCAAAGGTATTTTTCTCTATGCAAATCAATACAATGAGTATTTACATAATCTTTCTATTGTGAGGAAGTCGTAATTGCGATCCAGAAATTCATATTGATAGTTCTTCAGTTTTATGTCTGCTTGCAGATTCTTAGCTCACCCTCTGCATTTTAAATACTTTATATTAAGAAATTATAGCAATTTCACTTTTAGAGTCAAATTGATTGGTTATGCAGCTAAAATTTTGTTGGATCAGCTGGAAGTAAGTGAAATGTTTATCCCACTCCCTAATTAAGATTATGAAATGTTTAAATGCCAATCAAAAATATCAATGTAACTAAAAAAGTTGGACATCAACAGTGAACTGGGATGATGGAAGAATTGTTCTATGGTTTAGTAGCTGGACAACTGCTTCTTGACAATTTAAAATTGTGATCATTATACTATGTGGAAATACAAAAGCAACTCCAGTTTGGTGAAGGCCAGGCATTCCTTAGAAATTGCAGTTGTTTCTTGTCTTTGTCATACTACCGCACTGTATGATTTGTGTGCATCCACCTGGCTGTAATTGACATCAATTTCTCTTTTGGTGCAGATAGAAGGTAATAATGCTGAGGCTGATGATGCAATCATGCTTGATAAAGATGGCTATGTGTCAGAAACTAATGCTACAAATATAGTAAGCTCATTTACCTCCTCCTTGAGGTTCCCCATCTCTATCCCTCAGGAGGCAAGCCACAGCATGCCCTTTCCAACAGACTCCCCTTTTATTCTGTAATATCTGCCTGTGTTTGGTGGTATAACCACAAAACTCAAAAGCACATTCTCACACAATTCTGTGGTCATTTAGCTCATTGCAATGGTTTGAGCATTTTTTTTTCCTTTTACTTTATTACCAACCATCAGATCTTGTGTTTCTCCTATCTTTGATAAAATATATGATTTTACCCTTTGCAGTTCTTAGTGAAGAAAGGGCGTGTGGTGACACCTCATGCTGATTATTGCCTTCCTGGCATAACTAGAGCAACAGTAAGTTTTAGAAGATCTCTTCTTGTTTCTTTCCCTCTCTCCTCCTTTTAGTCTTTGATGAAGTGATAAATTTTTAGAGTTATCTGCTTGATGATCAACAATATATTTTGCAGGTTATGGAGCTTGTGCTGAAGGAAAGTTTAGCTTTAGAGGAGCGACGAATTAGCTTATCAGAATTTCACACTGCTGATGAGGTGTATACTCTTAACTATGCATTTGTTCTTTGAAAACCTAGAAAATTTGTTTCAAGCATTACCTAACAACCTTTTTTCTCTTAAAGATGAGCTCCAGACATTGTCAATTATGTTGCTTGTAAATGTGTCTGAGGAAGCTGCTTGAGAAATTATGAAATGAAGGATTTTAACACAAGGTGGAAGTATTCCACCTTGCTTGAATATGGTTTTCGGAGCATTTAGTGTATGCATCCTTCTTATCACACAACTCAACCTACTCAATTTTCTGGAGAAACCATTCCTGACAAACTTTACTTTAGCTTGAATACCTTTTGAAGCATCTACTGCATCTCTAAAATTGAATAGAGCAGCAGTAAGGCAATAATGTTTGGGGTAGCACCGATAATCTATCATTATGCCTAGTTGCCTATGAGGTTTCTATATTTGTTTTAGATTCAACTTTGAAAATTGTGTGTATATTGTATTGATGGACTAGGTAATCACTGCACTAAATGTATGTATCATGAATCATGAAGGGACTAACCATTCCATATCAACTATTATTGAGACTCTCATCTCATTTGGTTTAAATGTGGATTCCTTTTTTGAATTCATTAATATACAGAATACAAGCTTCGTGATTCTTACACTTGACATTACTGAATTTAAGATGTTCTAAGCATTTTCAGGAAAGTTTAGTTTTCCCACTCTTTGGTCCATGCGATCATTATGCATAAAAGATGCCCACTTTCTTGTTTTCTCACTGACCCGAAGTAATAAGGATATTTTTGCAGTCCAACTCTTCAGTCTGTAATTTGAGGGCATATATTGTGTGCTTCGAGAACACCTTTTGCAAAGTTAATTCCTACACAATTATGCTTCTTCCGTTCCATTATTTGTGATACTACTTGTTTTAGAGATGCCTTCTTCTTTGGTTTTAGTTGTTTGTTGCTATCTAGTGTTGAAAAATGCTTGTGTTAAGACGAAGCTTCTCATTTTCATTTTTACTGTCACTAGTGAAGTATGACTCGACCATCACCACCACAGTTGGTTGTCTCGCCATTTTTCTGTTTTTGCTTCCTCTAATATGAATCTTTCACTTCCTGTAGGTGTGGACAACAGGAACTATGGGGGAGCTGAGCCCGGTAGGTTAAAAGTCTTGAATTGAATTAAAACTTTAGTGTCATGTGGCTGACTCAGTCATACAGAATTGCAACTGTTTCCTTTAACTCATTGAATAAATATGTTCACCTGAGGATCCTTGGCTTGGTTTTCAATTGGGGTCAATCCTAATTCACATAATTTTGGCCTGTCAAAGTAGATTATTTTGAGTCTGCAGGTCATAAATAAATCTATCAACACTCAAAAGTGTGTTCAATTCTCTGAGCTGAAAATCTGAATCTTACCATTGACATGATGACACTGAGTATTCTGGTGTTTAACTTATTCGTGCTGATTTACTATCATACTGAGGGACTATCTTGTTCGTTGCATGGACAGGTTGTCAAAATTGATGGACGTATAGTTGGTGATGGTCGAGTAGGACCTATAACACTGAGATTACAAAATGCTTACAAGAATCTCTCAAAAGATTCAGGAGTGCCCATACCAACCTATGAGAAGAGCTAAATATATAGTTTCCAGGTTCTTCTCACCTTCAATTTTACCTTCTTTCATTTTTTTTGGTTATCAAGGTCTTTTTGTGGTTGTGCATTAGTTTGATTTTTCTTTTTCACCAATTTAGGCTGTGAAAAGAGAAGTCCTCTTTGCTACTTTTAACCTGTTCCTATGTATGCAATTTTCAGGTGTCTCGATACAACACAGCTGGAGAAGGGATGTTCTTCCATCTATACAAAAAAATTTGTGTAATAATGTGGGGGGCCTTGTTTTCATATCTCCTAGTCTCTCCGCGATTTATCAACGTTCAATTTCATGGTGTTAGCTTATTTATTCAGTCTCAAATTACCTAAGGGTTCATGTATTTTCATTAGGACAGTATTTTTGGTCCATTTAATTAAATCTCTTTTCTTACAAAAAAATAAAAAAGAATGGATCTTCTTCCGCAGCTGTTGAGCTGGGTGGCTTTAATAATTTTTCAATTTAATCAACAGTCAAAATTTCACATCTCATCGTTCATGCATTCACATTTCACAAAGCTGTAGCTGACTTTAGTATTAACTTGTAACAGCCATATTTATAATACGCGAGTTCATTATTGTGCTTACTAAAATCGTATCTTCCCTAGAGATTAATTACTACATTCTTACAACAACAGCAGCAACTCACTGAGATCCTACTGGTCTGAGAAAGAGTAGAGTGTACGCTCTTACCTCGTCTGTAAAGAGGCTGTTTCCGGAGGACTATTGGCACAAGTAATTTACTAGATTCTTACATTTGTATGAAATGTCTCCTCTACTCCACCTCGAAAGACATACTTTAAACGAGAAGCATGGATTACAACTCTCTATTGCCCTTGCTGCTGTTAACTTGGATTTCTACTTCTTCTCCAATCCTAGTAAAGTATAAAAATAAAATAAAAGACTAGATTCTTTATAAGTTTTCATAAATATACTTTGGTATATATGCAGGTAAAATAATACAGGCACCTGCTAGAAAAATGAATGTGTGCATAAACGGTCATGAAATACACCACAATAAGAAGAGAGAAAAGAAACAGCATATGATGTGGTAGTGGTATGAAGAACAAAAGGACATATTTAACTTATCCCAAGTTCCTAACCCTATATATATATGTGTTAAATTTTTTTTGTACTGAAGTACAAATAATAGATTGCAAACCCAATAAACCACATGGGTTGGGGTAGAATTCTGAACTCGAACCCATAAAATTTAAATCATGAATCTGTTTGTATAAGAGATCAACACTTCCACTTCAAAATTTCCTTTTTACCATGAACCATCCTTGGCAAATAATTCCCTTTCATTTTAGCGGCTGTAGTTCTTGCTCGTGAGTAACAGTTTCAACACTTCCAACCTGTTCATAAGGTAGAGCCCGTTCTTGCCTTCGCCTCCAAATTAACCATCCAATAGGAGCTGATAGTCCAACTATCAAAACAACTAAAAATGGTACTACTAGGGCCAAGTAATTTCGCGGCCAATGCTTCCTACAAAATTAAAATCATGTCAAATCAAGGATGTGATATCATATTATTAACACAGCACACAAGGCACGAAAAAGATGAAACTACCACGGAAAAGGAATGGTGGAGAAAGAGAGAGAATAAAGAACTGTGAGGGGTAGACAAATGAAGGAATTAGCAAAAGAGACAGAAGTAATTGCTTGTATACCTTTTTGGTGGAGGTTCAATGCCCCAATTGAACAATTTATAACTTCCAAAGGAATCCTTTAGATGAGGATGATGTTCAGCCAACCTAGCTATTATTTCCTGCATAATATATCATGAATAAATACACATTCTTCAACTCAAAGGATAGCAATACATATTTTAGAACGCTAAGTCACCATTGCAGTGGCATTTGGCATAAGGTCTGTAGATCCTGCTGGAAAGACACCCCATTTAGTGAGGGAATCATTTCCCTTTGTTGAAAAGTTCATTAAGCGAACCTGCAAGGTAAGTGACATCATCATGTGAAATAAGGTTGAATCAACCTACTTGAAAGCATAGTCAGTGCAGTCCGGATAAAAGAGTTGAGTTGCCATAGGTTAAGGATCATCATAAAAATAGTCAATCCTTGATGAGAATTCGTATAGCTCCCAACCTTGCTTGAGGTTAAGACATAGATGATTGACATATCACGTGTAATAAAGTTAAAACTCAAGACCAGTGGAGATTGAGTAACATACAAGAAATAAGACGTTCAAATATTATATTGAAATGCTGCAAGATAAGGTAGGCTTTCTGAAGCTCGAGTTTTGAAGTTTTTCTGAACTCAGCTATATCATACTAATAAAAAGGACTTCTCAAAACTAACTTCACAAACCCCTAGTTCTGCATAGCCATTTCCTGTGTTATTATGTCGTAGGTTGCCAAAACTTGCTTGTAAATGCTCAACAAGAAAAGAAACTACCTATTCAAACCCTCCCCCAACCACCTCCACCCCCACAACAACAACAACAACAACAAACTTCAATTACAAGCTCTTACTTCTCAGTTTAATTTGGACTAGTACTGTAGCATGGCATCTTTAGACACCCTTGGAAAGAATAAATCTCAGACATTCTGTTTATGCCAAAATATATGTAGCTTGGCAATGCTGTTTTGATTAAATGAAGGTGTAACTTATCAAAAGTGAAAAAAGTGGTTCTGCCAAAATTACCTGTGAAACATTAACATCCAACTCTTGGGCAATGGAATGGGCAAGTTCTGGAATCCGTAGCTTCAACTCTGAGAAGTTGACACTTAGTGACAAGTAAAATGTAACGAGCCCAATTTCAATCTCCACTGCAAGTTGATGTCAAAGATGAATTTGATAACAATGATAAGTATTTCTAACGGACACTAGCAAAACTAAATGAAATCTTGAGAAATTTTTCGGAAGATAAAAGTCAGCTCATTTGAGATTATGCAGAGATAGAAGAGATTCATCAAAACTGAAATTAGGTAAAAAACATGCCTATGTTCAACAGTGAAAACAGGAAATTATTATGCATGAAACTTTTGGAGATTGTCATTCCTTCCCTCGAGGAAGTTACCACAAAATTCTCATCCTTGTCATTGTTCAGACTTCAGAGTATTCGTGTCACAAAATTCACCAGAAATTTGACAATTTATTACTATAACTTAGTGGAGTGAATTTCAGACAGTCAGGTATATGGTCAGTGCATGTTCCATTAACTATTCAACTTTACTCATTAAACCTTCAAGTTACCGAATTTTGCAGAAGTCCAATAATAAACAAAACAAGCTAACCAACGACATATTTGTATTTCAAGTGTCATCTTTACGAATAGCAAATTTCAAAATGACCATTTATGTAGTAAAATACGGTTGTCCACTAAAATATCCCAAAAAGATGAACACATTGCTTTGGAAATTAGCTTACCAATCACATGAGTTGTGGATTAACAAAATAATAAATGTTGTCTAGCCTATTTAAGATCTGAGTAAATCTGTAGTCAAAGTCGGAGAGTTAGACAAAAAGTGGAAAGGGGATAAAAGGGAACCAAGGGTTTTCAGTATTCCTTGAAGTCGTTATTAAAAATTTCCAATTTAATTAAATCTTTCTTCAGCAAAAAGAAGGTTGAGAATGTCATGACATCAGAACAATTTTAAACAGACGGTTGCTTCTTATGAAGTTTGGCATGCCAGGGAAACTAGATGATTTACTACATGAATGGAAGGTCATATGTCAACATGAATGGGAATATAAAGACAGCAGCATTCCTGGACCTAAGGGTAAGAGGCAGAATTTCAATTGTCAAAAGTCAAAAGTGATTTGATCAAAGGCAATACATCATAACATCAGCAAGATGCAAATCTAAACATGATCCTCACTTTCATAAGATTGAAATTTGAAAAGGAAACGACAGTATTGATCTATTTCATTTTATTTTAAGAAGAAGACCAATTGTATTAATCTATACAGATTCAGAACTTCCTAGTAGAAATGCTAAAAAAAAAAAAAGCAGTTCTAGTTATGACAGCACCCTAATGGGAAGAGTAACCTTCCAGTAGAATTTAGAAATACTATGTGGAGAAAAGTTGTCTCTTCATACCAGGTATATCGTACCGAGGAGGTCCACTAGGAGCTGGTGAAGGAGACATATGTGCAGTGGAGTTTGGGTTATCCAAGCCTGAAAGCACTGGTGTAGATGGAGATGGAGGTGGAGGAGGAGATAAATTCAGTCTATCCCATAGCTCTGAACAATTAGTTTTCCAAAAACCAATTCTTTCATTTTCACGATCGTAAGTTACAAGAGTGTTGCGAACAACGATTCCTGTTGCAATTAAAAGCATGCATATTTCAGCACGGAAGAGTTAGGAAGATGAACGTTGTCAAGTAGTGAGAAGTACCTCCAAGAAGACTAGTTGGATTCTTTCCATTCGGGAAAATTCCTAGGCAATAAGCACCACGTACTTTGAAATGCTTTAAAGCATACAAGTTACATTGGAAAAGGGGGGAAATAATCAATACAAAATAGTAAAAAGAAAAAGAAGCCAGTGGATCTGAAGCCAAAATAGCATCAGGCAGGATAAATAACTAAGTACTAAAGAAGAATAAGATGCCTACCTGGAACAAGTAGTTTTCAGGAGAGATAGTTAGTTTATTTCCATCACTGAAAACCATATCAACAGGCGGAAAGTTCTTTGCGAGCTGTGACACGTTGCTGGAATATATAAGATATTAATAATATGGGTAGCACCAACAATAGGAAGAAAACAAATTTAAACAAGAAAATCATAGACACCAAATTAATTTCAGAACTCTTCGTTTAATACCTTCCAGCCCCTGAAAAGCAGATATCATTAAAACTAGGATCAGGCCCTTTGATCTGTTTTAGAGAATGAAGCTCTTTCATTACCTGAAAAGAAAAGTTGAGAGGTTCATTCTAGAAAGGAATAGACTTAGTTGCATTTAAAGATATTACCCACTAGTGATCCACTTATCCCTTCACTAAATATAACACAGCAAAAGCAATGCAAGACAACATCAAAGATGTCTAGAAGCTTGCAAGGAACTCTGAATATAACGAAAATTACTACCTGCTAACATCAACAACAATATACCCAGTGTGTCCACAAGTGGAATCTGGGGAGAGTGGGATGTACACAGACCTTTCCCCTACCTTTGAGGGGTAAGGAGGTTGTTTCTGATGGAAAAAATAAAAACTAAAAATTAGGAGAGAAAAAATACTTGGACTCTATTCAATAGGCTCAAATTCGCATTCTCTCAATTGCACAATTGAACTCTTTTAACTAGAATTTTACTAACGAAAAATAAGATAGCACTAACTCCTCGGCTAAAAAAACAACGTTCTACAAATCAGGTTTGGAAGTGTTGTATTACCAAATTGAGAAATTTAAAACATGAAACAACCATAATAAGTGGTTATGCAATGAAAATTATGTCCTTTGATAGCAGAAAAGATGGCGGCAAAAGAAGGAACAATATTAGACTGTGGAGTTACAGGATCAAGAGATAATTGGGTCATTCCTTTTCTTTCAAAAATATGTAGTAGCTAACAAAGCTTTTTATTTTTTTGACAAGGAAGTACCTAACAAAGTATCGGCTCACAAACTACTATTGACTAAGAGATTTTAGTTCCTGTCCCACACATGTATAGGAATCTCCGACTACAGGTTGATCCGTGATTAGGACATGGTGGTTTGTGACTCCAATCAGTGGTGTAAGCAAAATTTTGAATAACAACAAAAATTAATAGATTGACCTACATAATCAAAAACACAACATTCACATGAATATTTTTCTAAGTGAATTTGTTTTGTAATTCCTTACATAAGGTTTCAGAAAATACTGGATCGTCACCTACACAAGCAAATTGTTGATAATTTTTAATTTCTTCAGGAAAATCTTCTCACCAATAGCATGTTCTTTTGCTACTACTCGTTTTCTCAGGCAGATTTGAATCAAACAAATGACAGAAACATTGGCAAATATATAGATAACAATATCTTACAGCACTCTTGAAAGCTACAAATACTGCTTCTGGAAGGTAAGCATAGGTGGTACCACTATCAAGAATAGTCCCATGTTTTCCACCAAAAACCTGAGGATTTATTTTCAGCGGCTTCCCAGCTACATGTATCTCCTTCAGCTCAATATTGTAGTACGGGCTGTTGCCATCCGAGACTAGAGTAAATGCGTAAGATTTATCAAGTGTATTTGTTAGGAGGACCTAACATTCCTATGTATATATTCAATTATTTCCAATACATACCTGTGACCAAAATATGATTTGGTAAAGACCATGTGAGCAGGGGGTTTTATTCCACCAAGAACCATCGCCCCACCACCAAAATCCATCCCTCCATAGCACAAGGAGAAAGAATCACTGATTACATGTTTTCCAACAAGTTGATCAACTATACTGACATCCCCTCGACCCAAGCCCATTATTCCATCAGCACGTTGGCTGTAAAGATCACCAGTTTCTGCAATTTCACATCCAAAAACAGCTCGTTGTGGTCCAAGATCACTTAGATTTCCAAAAGATATGACGTCCTCTCCAAGCAACCCGAAACTTGAACTCATCTCAGCATACCGTCTCTCATAAATACATTGCTGCCTCTTAAGGTCACAGGGACAAGTCTTATCACATTTCACAGATTGATAAGTGCTTGACTTTTCCGGCTGAAACTTAGGATCCTAAGTAAGAAAACATACATAGTACCACAGATCAAAAGAAAGAAATCAAAACGCCACACAATTCAAAGTGAAAAACATAGATAGGCAGAGGCGGACCCATACCTATAAATGGGGGTGCACGTGCACCCGTCAACTTCGGAAAAAATTATTTGTATATATGTAATTCTATCTTGAGAAATTAACAGAAACTACGATATAATTAACAGTGCACTCATGAGGAGCATATGAGTTCCCTTGTGCCGTTAGTACAAGCCAGAGGAATCACAGACTAGGGTTTGAATCCAGCTAAATCCATTTTCATTGTTTTTATTTTAAGTTTAGCTAAGAACTTATATTTAAGTTAAGGTAATATTGGTGCACGCTAAGCCCTTCAAATCCTGGGTTCGCCTAACATAGTACCTCTCTTTAATAATCGTTTATGAAATTACTGAGCTATCAAATCACATAACTGGAAAATTAAGATAAATCTGTAACTTTTACTATTTATCCAGAAAAAGGAAAGAGAAAACAAAATCACAAAGAGATAGTTGAGAGATGAACCAACCTGATGATTGCCACACTTTTTACATGAAGAGCAAGGAACATAAGTAACAGTACTCCCTGTATCAACAATAAGAGCAAACTTCTGCGGTGGTGTTCCAATCCAAATATGAGTTGTATAGTATCTGCATCAAAAGTTGAGAAATCAGCAACCAAAACAGTTAGTAACAGTTACTAATTTAAATTCTGAGCAATAGCTACGAATTCGAACCCGTTGATAAGGAGATCATCATGGAGAGACATGCGAGCACTGACAGGGCTTTTCTGGAGGTGCCGACGGGAGATTTCAGTACGGCGAGAAGTGTCTTTCGGAGGAAAAAGCGGAAGTAACATGGTTGTGTGACGGCTGCCGTCGGCCGGCGAAGGGAGGAAACCGGTGCTGATATTGAAAACATCAGAAATTCGGAAACCGGAAGCGACGCCGTAACGTATCAACAGAGAGATCAACGAGAGGCTCAGGAGAGTAATGGTGAACTGTTGCCATGCCATTTGAGGTCAAATTATGAGTCGGGTAAATCGGTGCAAATGGACAGTGTAAACAGTTCACCTGCCCAAAAAAGTGATGTTATTACCAAATACATACAAGGAATTAAGCTTAAGCAAAGGCGCGGAGAAGGGAGTGGGTCGAACGTTGACTTCACGTCTTCTTTTTTCTTTGTTTTTGTCGTGATAATTACTCCTAGTGCTTTGGGTTGATCCGTTGGTGGTATCATTTTGAAAATTTTCCTTTTTCTTTTTTTAGTTTTCGAATTTCATATTAGAGCTTCCATTAAATTTGAATGACATATCTAGTAAGGGTTATTTAGGTGACACTCTCAACAAATTTTTTTATATATTTTAGGCTCAATTTATGTTGATAGGGTATCATTTTTTATATTTTAAAAATATTCTTTCTGTTTTAATGATTAATATGAAAATTTTAGCATAATAATCATATTCATTGACGTATTGTTTTAGATTTTGAGAAAAAACTTGAAAATAAGTAATTATTATTAAAAAAAATGTGAAGAAAAAAAGTCTCTTAATATATAAAAAATGATTAGTAAAAGTGAAAATATATTTTTGATACAATTGACAAATTAAAATGAACGGTGGATTAAAATTGTAACACAAGTTTTTGATTCCGATTTATTTTTTCAATACATATATTTGCTCAAAATTTTATAGCCTCTATTCCTTTTAAATTTTCATCTTACTAGGCACATTTTTTATTTTAAATTCATTTTTTTAAGCCTTGTAGTAAAAGCAAAGGGATGCACATGACACTCAATTTTGAATAGTGAAATTAAATATTAATTAATATTTCATTTCATTTTAACATAAATGACCACTGCTGACCATTGATTACATAGTAGGTTAAGACTTTCAAGTCCTAATTAATTTTCATAATTTTTTGAGGTATTGATTGTTTTTATTGACTGGAATCTTATCAGAAGCACTATGCAGTTAACATCTAATAATAATAAGATATTATCAAAATTAGCTGCACTATGATAAACAATTTATTTATCATCATATAGAAAAATCTGAAATATAAGTGGAATTTACTTGATCGAAAGGTAGTAGTAGAGAAGCTTTCGTGATTGTTGATTTACACATGATCGAAATTTAGATGGAGAAAATATGAGCTATCTCTTCGTTTGCCAATTCCTCCTGAGCATTTAATTGCCCAATTAGTCATTGGTCTTTAACTTTTTTTTCTTCTTTAAATGGATTGATCTTTAATTTTTGTCCTTAACAATTAAACTTGTGTCTGTTGGAAAATAAACTCTTTAAGGACGTAGAACATAACTTGTGGATATTGTAATGCAAAAAACTTAAGGGATAATTTCATATAAAGTAGTTTTATTTGCACCAAATATACTAATATAGTCAAGTTTTCATTTACATTAAAAATAGCCTCAAATTAGCAATATATACCGACACAAAAATTATTTTCAATAAAATGGTCATATGTATATATAATGTATAAATAGTGTATAGATCAGAGATGTATATACATCTATATATATTGTTGATGCAATAAAATATGCATTGTTGGTCAACTTTTTCAATTTCAACCAACAATTTAAAATTTTAGATATGAACTCCTCTGGATGTATCGATTCTTTTGATATAATATTCATTCAAAACGAATCACGTTTACGACATGTCAAATTATAAAATTGATTCACATTTTCCTCCTCTGTTGTTCTTCAATGGCGAAAATAGCATAACAATAGACTAGTAGTGATGCCAAAATTGAAACAGCATGAGAAGGGTAATTTAAAGGAGTTGGAAGAACGCAAATCATGTTTTACTTCATAGCTACTGTCACCGTCCACTTTCAATTGTCCTAGTTTCCTTTTTAGGAGTCAAACTATAAAACCTTTAATGGTTATATTGCGATGTATTTTTTCGTCATATTGATATGAAAAAAAATACAATTTATAGTATTTTTCGTATAGTTCTAAATTTTTTGTTTAAAATGTTGAATTATGTAATCTAATTTAACTTTTAAAATTAGCCAAATTGACTTTCGAAAAATGTAATATGACAAATAATAATGGACGGAAAGAGTAGTTATTTTCTTCTGTGTATGACGAAAGGAAGGTTCCCACGAAAGTAATTAGAAGGGAGTTGGAAATTTCCTACGCTCGCTAATGTGTTAAAATTAAGATAGCTGACTGGCTAATTGAAATAATAATGAAAGTTGTGCTAATTCTGGTTAATAAAAATTTTAATTATCCCAAATATAAATTTATGTTTTGCGACAAAAATTTAGAAAAATTGTTCATAATAGTAAACATTTAAATCAAATTAAATGTTATCGCTACTGTTTCATTTAATTCTATTTCGCATTTAATGTTTCATTTTTCTTGCCATTCAAGTGAGACTTATTGTATACATATACAATTGACAAGCCTAACACAAAAAACATATACATACACAAATAACAACTAATAAAATTTTGTATTTATATACAGATTCAACAATTTATATATATATATATATATATAATTGACAAGCGTAACACATAAAACATATACATATATAATTTACAGCTAATACAAAATTTTATTTATATACAAATTATATATATATATATATAAGTATACATATACAATTGACAAGCCTAACATATAGAACATATACATATAAAAATGAAACTAATAAAAGATTGTATTTGTACAAAGATTCCACACACACACACACATGTATATATAATTGACAAGTTTAACACAAAGAACATATACATATACAAATTGAATTAAATATACAAACACAATTTTCATAGACACAGACGAATTGGCGTCGCGATTTATACAAATCAGAGGCTCTATAACAAACAAAATATAGCTATAGAGCGCAAATAACAAAACTATATCTATAGAGCACTAATATGCTTATCCGTGACACAATAATTAAAAACGAAATAGGGGCGAAGTCGAAATAACCCCACTCCTGATTATTTACAAGACTCGAGAACTAAACTGGTCCAACTAACTCCAGGCTGAAAACTAAATTGGGCCTGTTCAGCAGCCCAATGATTCAAACAAAATCATAATAGGGGGAGTTTCCATAAATAGCACTATTTATGCCCCTGTGGTGATATCATTAAGTTTTTAAACATAATACGAATAATTTTTAAAAAAATTAAAAGGCCACCTCAAAAATAATTATAAATCATTATGAGCAGCTTTCAAGAATAACAAACATAAAAATCATATTTATACGTTATAACTATAGTTTGCATAATTGCGCTCCACAACAAATTTTATGTTTGCTATGGAGATTTTGATTTGTCTAATTCGCTAGATACATCAAATTTTATACAAATTGTTCAGTTTTGTATAAATTCATTTATACATTGTAATTTGTATAATAAGATTTGTATTTGTATAATTATAAGTGTAAAGGATGAAACTATATGTATTTGTATTTGTATATACACTTTCCTCTCGCTTTATACAAACACAAACTCATTTTATACATTTTATATCGAAATGTATAAAATGCCTAATTGTATATCGAAAATGGCTAATTGTATACCGAATCAGATGGCAAAAAATGGAATGTTTGCTGCGAATTACAAATAAAATAAATTATGACTATAGCATTTAATTTGAATTAATAATTTGTTATTTCATACCATTTTCCCAATTATGAGCAACTTTATCAACATTAGTTCTCCTTTGATATATAATGGTTATCGCCAGAAATTCTTAATTATTAGCTGAATTAATCTAAACAATTACAAGCATGGGCAGATTTTTCTGCAAGTAGACATATTATAGAATAAGGTTTTAATTATTCACATTTAATTAAGGTTTTAATCTTAATTATTTAGATCTCAATTATTAAATTGGTCTATTTTATATGTCTGCATTTTAATCATTCCGATTTTAAATATGATAATTGCAATACTATAAACTACTGAAAATGACAAAATAGTACGTTCAAATCATATAAGCCAGCAATAATAATATAATATAGTATTTGATAATTGAACCGTAGAAATTGACAATCATTTTAATTAAATAGGTAATGTGTATTTGAGAAATTGTTTTATTCTTGTGTGTGACAAAATTAAGATATGAAAAGTCAAAACATCCAATATCTTCATTCAGCAAGGAAGACACAAAAATAAAACTAAGATCACAACAAAAAGGCAAGCTATTAGTACTTGACACCACACACATCCATGGTAATGGTGTTTCAATACTCAATTTTTCCTATGGCCATGATGAAAAAAAGATTTCACCACATTAAGTCTAGTATATGTAACCTTACCTCTCTACAAGCGACTGTTTTCACAGCTTGAATCAATAACCTACTAGTCATAACTCACAATGAAACAATCTTATCGTAGCCCCAGCCCGAGACTTCCCTTAGGATCAAAAATTAATAATGGACCGTTAGTTCGACAATATCCAAATTTCAACTAGGGAAGATTGTATATAATAACAAACTATTAATTCAAATTAAATGCTATAACCACAGTTTGATTTAATTGTAACCTGTAGCAAACTGTTGTCATTCACCTCTCTCCCTGAAATTCTCGCTCGCCACTCCTCCCTCGCCTCTCTCACTTTATACAAACACAAATGTATATATGGGTTTCTGTTTGTATAAAGCGAGAGAAAATTGTATATACACATGCAAATACATATATCTTCGTCCTATACACTTGTAATTATACAATACAAATCTTCCCCTGCCCAATTCTCTTTTGTCTTTCTCTCTTTCTCACTTTATACAAACACAGATTACACAAAATACAATGTATAATTTGTGTTTGTATAAAGTGCGTGCGAGAGAGAGATTTGATAAACAAACATTTTATTTCGATTCAATTGTATACAAATTCAAATTTTATGCAGATATACAAACATAAAATTGAATTGAAAGGCTGCCAGCGATTTATACAAACGAGAGACTGCCAACGATTTATACAAATGAGAGGCTGTCAACCATTTTATACAAATCTAATGCCCCCAGCGATTTATACAATCTGATGCTCCATAGCAAACATAAAGTTTGCTAAGGAGCGCAACTATACAAACTATAACGATAACATACAAATATGATTTTTATGTTTGCTAAATGTGAAAGTTGCTCTTTCAATCATATATAACCTTGACAACAAAATATATATTATTGACAAATTTGTGTTACCATCACTTCAAAAATTAACACACATTAGGAGAGACCAAATCCTTGAAAAGTATCTTTCTGATAGATACACTAAGCAATAATACAGATTATTGTAAGAACCATGAGCTTCATCAACTATGATTAGGACTTATAGTTCCACAATTAATTACTTCCCGTACCCGACCAGATTAATGTGAAAAAGAGTGATATGTTTTTGCAATTTAGTATGATTTTGTTCTTGAGATTGATCCATATAGGAGTCAGATTCAATGAAATTTGTTCTCAAGTGAATTTAAATGTAATCATATTTTCAGTGTTCCTCAAAAACTCATGGATACAGTAAAACAAGATTATAACAATACAATAAGGGTAAAGAGAAGGAAAAGAATTTTAGACCCCACAACAACTTTTCACATGAAGAAAGTGCATCACAAAATGTAGTGTATATTATATTGGGAAAAGGGCCTGATATACCCTTCAACTTTGTCATTTGGAGCTGATATGCTCCTCGTTATGAAAGTGGCTCATATATACCCTTACCGTTATACAAACGGCTCACATATACCCCTACAGTTACAAAATGAGCTCACATATACCCTTTATTTAACGGAAGTGAAAAAGTTAGTTTTAAATTTATATTTTTGACTTTTAATTTTCTTAAAAATTATTTAGGGGTATATATGATTCTTCTAGCAAAGTTCAAGGTATATTTTAATCTTTTTTATACATAAATTATTTTTTGACTTCTTTTATTATAATTATTTGAGTTTCTTATTCTTATTTTATTTTTTTCTTTCATTCCTTAGTGTAAAGAAAAAAATTTAAAACTATTTTTTTGTGGCCATATTATAATTTAAAATTTTATTTTTTTGGTCTATATTGTAATTTAATTTTTGTATTTGAAGAAAACAATTTGGTCTATAATAAGTTTTATAAGAATATTAGTGAAACATAAATAAATTTGACCATCAAAATAATAAATCTAAATTAGTCATTGAAACCAAAAAAAAAAGTTAAAAAAATATATATGTTTGAGGAGGATTAAATATACTCATATGGGATTATATTTTTTTAAAAAAATAATAAAAAATTAACCTGAAATTAATTTTTTTCATTTCCGTTAGAGGAAAAGGGTATATGTGAGCCATTTGTATATAAGTAGGGGTATATATGAGCCACTTTCATAACGAGGGGTATATCAGCTCTAAATGACAAAGTTGAGGGGTATATCAGACCCTTTTCCCTATTATATTTTAAATCTTTTTAACTGTGATTATGTAGTTTTTTACAAATTTGTTTTTAGTTTTATGTTAGGAGAAATCTTTATTTTTACGCCTAAAGATAATTTGAAAAAGTCATTTCTTCTATTCAATTTATAAATAATCAATAAAGAAGATTAATTATTCATCAAATTGACATTCCCTCCCTTGTATAAATTATTTTGTTAAGCAATACAAGCAGTGGCGGAGCCACATTATCACTAGGGGTTCATCCGAACCCCCTTCGGCGAAAAATTATATTATTTTTATATGTTTAAAATAATTTTTTAAGTATATATAGTAGATATGGAACCCCCTTCGGCTATTTCATGTATCTATTTCTTCAGTTTTTAAACCCCCTTACTGATAATTCTGGCTCCACCACTGAATACAAGAATGATTAACATGCATGAATATATTCATTGAATGAAGATGACAAATTATTTAGGAGTCAAAAAATAATATATATAGCTCTGTACACTTACCGATCGAGTAGGAACTTCTTTGAATTCACCTATTAAAGGCAGACAGGAATTTGAAACTTTGTACATCGACTGGGGTCCGCTGCAATAAAAAAGAGACATTTAGTAGCAATAGATTTTCATTTTAAAAGTGTTTATTGGTAATTGAGTTAAATTCATACATTCATAATCGCTAAAGTCTTTAACAATATATTTATATAAAATATTGATTATAAATATTCATATTTAACTAAATATAATATAGCAACGATTATATTCGATAAATAAATAAATAATAGCGATACTATTAAAAGATAGCTGGCCACTTAATTAGTAAAGTAAATCAATTAGAGCTAGCCAGTCACATCCACTTAAACTCAAACCTTAACATTCATCTTGGTCCACAAATCTTGGTAGGTGAGAGACCAAATATTAACAAATAACTACATTTATTAATTTGTCACTAAAATATCTCCAAACTATGGGCACGTTAATGAAACCACTGGTATCAATAAGTTTAGGAATCTATAATATTTATAGGGAAGTGCTAAACAGTTAAAAAAATATGGTCAGAATTTGATCAAAAACGTACAAAGACTATACTAACCTTTCTATTCTAAAATAAATTGATTTTTTTTATTTTTTAATTAAAGGATATTAAAATGTTTGTTATTTTTTAAAATTACAATTCAATTAGAACACAGATTCCAAGACTTAGAATATCAAAAGTCTTATACATTGGGACACAAATCTGCTAATTCTTTTTTCCTTTTCTTGTCGACACGATCACTTCCTCTCCAAAAAAAATTATAAATTCAACTGAAGTTAGGGATGAGTTGTTCCTGCTGAAGTATTCCTATCTTATGGATTTAGTGAATTAATTAACTGTTTATGCTATATTTTGACAACTCGTGTTTAAATTAGCGATTTTTTTTATTTTTAGATGTATGTTCTAAGATAACGTTAAGATTGTATTAAAGGAGTTAATATCTTAAAAAGTCACTAAACTATGAAAAATTATCTAGTAAAGTCATTAAACTTTATTTTATATTAATAAAATCACTCAACTTAAAGCTTTTATCTTTAAAAATCACCCAACTACATTTATCATTAAAATAAATTTGGCATAGCAAAACATATTATTTTTATGCCATATAAATTACATGGACCCAATAAATAAATATATAAACAAAACATTTTGTCCCGCTTATCTGTACTCCTGTTCTTTTGTTTATTATCAAATTTTGGATATGAAATTTAAATTCATAAGAGATTCAATATCACATTACAATTAGCTAGCAAATATATGCACTGAAATTCTATAAATTGCATTAGCGTTGCACATTATTACTTGTATTTTGGCGTATACATTATTACTCATTTACTTGAATCAACATATATGTACTGGAGTATCTAACTAAAGTAACCAATATATAATGATCACTTTAATTAAAAAATGAATAAATAATCTTCTACGAACAGTGGCTCAAAGTGTAGAAATTGAAAATTGAAGCAAAGTGGGTATAAGTCGAATTTATAATGGGCGAGCCGACTAAAAAATACTTATAAGATTTTAATTGTGGGATTCAAATTTATATGGTAAAAAAACATATTTATCATGTCAGATGTATCTCAATGATAAATTAAGGAGATCTTTTAAAATTTTGTTTATTTGTCATGAGGTCCATATTTACATGGCATATAAAAATAATTTATTTTGTTATGTCAAATTTATTTTAATGTTGAGTGATTTTTAAAAATAAAAGCTTTAAGTTTAGTATTTTATTGATATAAAACAAAATTCAATGACTTTGCTAGATAATTTCTCATAATTCAATGACCTTTTAAGATATTAACTCATATTAATTCATCTCATAGGTTAATTTTGTTTTCCAGTTATTAAAGATGGTCCTCTTGTTATTTTGAGTTCTCATTGATTTTAACCTATTTAATCTGATCATTTAACTTATTTTTAGATATATGTTCTAAAATATTTTGCTTTTTACTTCATACTCTTATTCTTGATATTATCATTTGATTTCGTAGTATAAATTGAGAACACTTGCGTGAAGAACTAAAGCGTTCGATCACTTTGTATCCTCTATATTACGTTGAATTGATAAATTGTGAATCATTACTTATATTTGTTATTAAAATGACCTTCAATTAAGTAATTTTTTTAATTATTATGTTTAAATAAAATTAAACTATATAATTAAATAATTTTAAATGTAATTTATAAAATATTGGGATAATAACAATTCAAAACACATTAGACCTAATAATGCATGTTGATAGTCATATAAATCGTGTATAGTTCATATATGTCGAACCAAAGAGAGTTAGACAATAATAGTATTTATCGTACAAGTCTTATCCCCTACATTACGTCGATTTGATAAATTGTGAATCATCACTTATATTTGTTACCAAAATGACCTCCAATTAAGTATTTTTTTAATTATTATGTATAAATAAAATTAAACTATATATTTAAATAATTTTAAATGTAGTTTGTAAAATATTGAGATGAAGACATCTCAAAATACATTAAACCTTGTAAATGTAGATAATCATAGAAACCATGCATAAAGTTCATATATGTCGAACCAAAGAGAGTCAGACATTGATAGTATTAATCATATAAGTCTTTTCTCCTATATTACGTCAATTTGATAAGTTGTGAATCATCACTTATATTTGTTACTAAAACGACCTCCAATTAAGTAAATTTTTTAATTATTATGTTTAAATAAAATTAAACTATATAATTAAATAATTTTAAATGTAATTTATAAGATATTGAGATAACGACAATTCAAAACACATTAGACCTGATAACGGTGATAGTCATATAAATAGTATATAGTTCATATATGTCGAACCAAAGAGAGTCAAACATTAATAGTATTTATCGTACGAGTCGTATCCCCTATATTACGTCGATTTGATAAATTGTGAATCATTACTTATAATTGTTATCAAAATGACCTCCAATTAAGTAATTTTTTTAATTATTATGTATAAATAAAATTAAACTATATATTTAAATAATTTTAAATGTAGTTTGTAAATATTGAGATGAAGACATCTCAAAATACATTAGACCTGATAAATGTAGATAATTATAGAAACCATGCATAAAGTTCATATGTGTCGAACCAAAGAGAGTCAGACATTGATAGTATTAATCATACAAGTCTTTTCTCCTATATTACGTTGATTTGATAAGTTGTGAATCATCACTTATATTTGTTACTAAAACGACCTCCAATTAAGTAATTTTTTAAAATTATTATGTTTAAATAAAATTAAATTATATAATTTAATCATTTTAAAATGTAATTTATAAAATATTGAGATAAGGACAACTCAAAACACATTAGACTTGGTAAATATCGATAGTTATAGAAATCATGCATATAGTTCATATGTGTCGAATCAAAGAGAGTCAGACATTGATAATATTAATCATACAAGTTTTATCTCTTATATTACGTCGATTTGATAAATTATGAATCATTACTTATGCTTGTTACTAAATTGACATGCAACTATGTAATTTGTTTAATTATTAAGTTTCAACAAAATTAAGATAGATAAATAAATATTTTTTAAATGTAATTTGTAAAATATTGGGATAATATTGACAACTCAAAACACATTAGACCTGATAATTGTCAATAGTTATAGAAATTGAACCAAAGTGAGTCAGACATTAATAGTATTGATCATACAAGTCTTATCTCCTATATTACGTAGATTTGATAAATTGTAAATCATTACTTATATTTGTTACTAAAATGACCTCCAATTAAGTAATTTTTTAAATTATTATATTTAAATAAAATTAAACTATATATTTAAATAGTTTTTAAATGTAATTTGTAAAGTATTGAGATAACGACAACTCAAAATACATTAGACCCGGTAAATATCGACAGTTATAGAAATCATGTGTATAGTTCATATATGTCGAACCAAAGAGAATAAAATATTAATGTTACTAATCATACATGTTTTATCCCCTATATTATGTCAATTTGATAAATTATGAATCATTACTTATAGTAATTAAGTAATTTTTTTATTATAATACAACCAACAAGAATATAATGTGATTCAAAAAATATTTTTTTAACTATTGATCTCACCATTATTATTTTTAAAACATAATTTGAAAACATTTTTTTTTTACAGATTGGATGACGTCCAATCTACTTAATGATCAATGTTTTCTTTGGTAGAATTTGTAGTATTTTCGATAATTGACTATGGAATCCTCAATAATTAATGTCATTAATTATTTTCAATATATTGGAAACATGATGGAAGAATATAAAGATTTTAAGAATATATTTAATTTTAAGTTAAAAGGGTAAAAAATCTAAAAAGAAACTAGTTTATAGTGTGAATGAGTCTTTTTACCATTCTGGTCAAATTATTGCCAAAATCATATTTATATAGGATATGTTAAATATTCATAAAGCAGAAATATTGGAACAAAGATGAAAATAGTAGAACAATCTAAAGTGAAGTTGGTATAAAAGTGAAGATAATTAATGGATGATTATAAAAGAGCACTCTAATGCAACTAAATTAGAAGTAGTATTATAATTCAAAAGTCGCAACAAGTAAGAAGAGAAAGTAAAGTGGACAAAACTATCGACAATTTGGTAAAGAAAATTAAATATTAGGTATCTTTTTGCAACATGGAGTAAGAAAATAATCTTCAAAAAGGCAAATTTTGGTTTAGTTGCAGCCATTATTTGCCTTTGATTTCACGTTAAATTTCGAGAAGAAATGCACGAATCAATTGGTGTCATCAACTCTTTTATGACAAAGGGTTTGACTGAGTACAAAGTTAAAAGAAAAAATTAGTGCAATTATAAAAAGTAAAAAATTAGTGCAATAATAAAAAGTATCTCATTTATACAATAAATGAAAATTACAAATTACATTATTTCCAAGTATAAAAAGTTTGTTATTCTGTTTAGAATATACCCAAAAAAAAATGTACACATGGATTAAGACGAACAGAGATAATTATTACTACTATTTAAAAAATGTTAATTATAATATAGTAGTTACAAATTATTTGGGCTCTATATTTTGTCGTTTTTACGTTGGAGATAAGTCTAGGAGTGAATCAAAGTCAAGACTTAACTTTTTAATTCAAATTAGCACCTAGTTCATGAATCTTGATTTCTATGATTTGATATATGTATCTTTCAAGAATTACACTTAATTAATTTCTCCCAAAGACCAAAAAAAAGGTATAGTCGGTGCTTTGATAGTCTGATTTTTTTGATATATTTTTTATTTGTCTTTTTACTCATGATCTTTCGAGATTTGCTTTGCTAGCTTCTCAGTGACACCGGATTATTGTGGTCCTAACAAGTGGTATCAGCGTCAGGTTCAATGGTTCAATGATGGAGCCAGGTTAAAACGGGTGTTCATCTTGGCGGGTTGAGTTCTAGTCGCAAATTATTTGATAGTAATGAAGATTTTTGTTGAAGAAATATTTTCAGAGATGTTCTTTGTGTCGAGACATAAATTTTGCAGAGAAAATTATGAAGAGGAGATGCCAATCGTTGAAACTTATGTAAAGAAAGTGGAGCAAATTTATTTGTCAGAAATTCAAGCCAATAGAAAGATTTGTTAAGTATGAATTATCCTAAATTTCTTGTTATAATATCAAATAATACTCCGAGCAATTAATACCCAAACATAAGTAAAGTTAGAGCGACTTTCTGACATTAGAGCCGTCCGAGAAGAGTCGAAGAAATGATACACAATACTAATTGTATATACGAAGCACATATATAATATCAATGTCAACGCAATAAATTAAACTGACAATAAATCAATCATTAGTACGTTAAGATGAAATTTGTTCATTGAACCCATCATAGTACGTTGCGGATTTGGCTCCCCTCCATTACGTCAAGTGCACCTCTAGCTAAGAGACACGTGTCTTATTTAAAGTTTAAATGTCAAGATTATATTATATAAATAAATATCATAACTATATTTAAGTCAATTAATTTTAGAAAACTAATCTCTAAATTTTGGTAAAAGGTACAATATATTCCATACAATTAATTTCATCTTATATTTTTATATTTAAATATTAAAATTGTAGAACATGAAACGTTTATATTAATTGTGATAAATAATAATCTTCAAAAATATTTGCATCTAAAACAATGTTTTATTTATTTTCACCACAAAAAAATAAGATAAAGAATATTTTTAAAAAACGTATATTTTTTTCCTTCAAATGTACAATAGCCACATTTTCTCCTTGGAATAATTTTGGTATCGTTTAATTTTTAAAAACTTTTTGTCTTTTTATTTTTTAGTTTTGTTTCGTATTCTTTTATTTTATGGGTTTTTTTTTCAACATTGATAATTCTTCACTTTTGTTTTTCGTTTCACAACATAGTATAATATTTCAAGAATAAAGTTTACTAGTACAAAAAATTGTTTAGTTGATTTTCCCCTTAAATATCAAACAATTTAATATTTAAGTATAATATTATAAGATGAAATTAATGATATTAATAAATATCAAATTTTGAATGAAATATATTATAATTCTTATCAACTTTAGAGAGTAGTTTTCTAAAATTAATTGATTTAACTATGATTATGATATTTGTTAATATAATATAATCTTGACCTTTAAACTTTAAATAAAACACATGTCTTTCATCTAGAGGTGTACTTGACGAAATGAAGGGGAGCCGGATCCGTACGTTGCATGCAGTATATAAAAGGCGACAAATTGGTGTACATTATATAGTCAGTTTTAGTTATCCCCCACAAGTCAAGTGGACTTGAGCCGTGTGAAATTTACACCATCCACGGCCAACAACATCACAAAAAAAATGTAGGTATTAATTTGAATATAATAGCGTAAAATGAATATAGACAAATAATATAGTATGTCGTGTATGTATAGTATCCCTGTGGAGGAGGCAATTCAAACTCCCCGTTGAACAGGTTATCTTTTAAGTACGTAATAACTAGTTGGCTTGGCCCATTTTCAACACCAATAGCAAACAATAAACTGACATCCATAGTGAAAATTAATTTTTATTTGCCGCCCATTGAAATTTAATTACTAGTGTTTGTTCATTTATTTTTGTTTAAGTAGCAAATAGCAATTACCACCTTATATTAGGAATGTAGGAGTTATTTAAACTTTTCTATTTCTAAAAACATGCAATGCATATATAGTGATGGAATTAATATATACTGTAAGCCAGCTGCATCTAATGTATTATATTAGCTAGGTAAAAATCTCTAATTTGAGATATTTTGTCCTTTTTGATATAATGGAATGGATAAAAAAAAATATTAGCTAAGGCCTAAGGAATACGTATACTATCCTAATCGTATATATATATATGGAGCTGGTATAAAAAAAATTCTTCTCTGTTATATAAGTTTGTTACATAGAAATATGGTATCAGAGCCGTGAGTCCAAGGGCGGCTTAATGTAATCGGGGGCCTAAAGTGAAATCTTATTTAGAGGCCTAAAATCTAAATAAACTTCACATGCATTTATTTAAAATTTATTTCTTACATTTTAAAATGCAAAGTATTACTTAATATATATTTTTCATAAATGATTCCAATTATTAGTTTTAGATAATATTTTATCAATTCAACGTTGAAAAATATAATATCATTTTACTCGGGTAATCATTATAGAATAGTTAACATAGTTCTATAAGTAATAAGTTTGACAAATTTCAAATAAATATAAGAGTTAGAACCATAGATTTGATTCAAAAAATTGATAATTTGGTATACCCCACATTTTACTATGCTTGTGTAATGCTTGAAAATCTAAGAAGAAATGGAAAAAGAATTTACAATTCACTTTGTTCAACACTCTTCGACTATTGATTGATATTTTTGACGGAATATTACTCTAACTTATCAAAAATTTAATGAAGAGTGTAAAAGGAGTTAAAAAGAATAAAATAATGTGAATATTAGTGGAGAGAGTGTAAGAAAATAAAACAATATTTTCTTGATTTCTTCTATTTGAATGGGGTTAAAGAGAATAAAATAATAATTTTAAATATATACTTTTTATCATAAATAATTAATGTTTTTTCTATAAAAAATTAAATTGAGGCCCCCTAAAATTGGGGGCCTAAGGCCAATGTCTTATTAAAGTATGCATAGAGCCGGCCCTTGCCATGACGATCGAGTATTGGTTTATGAATTCAATTGAAGCTACTACTTTCGTCTTAAATTATGCTTACGACGCAAAAACAAACAATAAGGTAGTAAAATTATGCTCATTCTGAGTAATCCACACTGATGCCAGATCGATCTTAGATTGGTCTCTTCATAAGTTGTTAAAATTACAACCACCACGTAATCATAATAAATATGTTTTTGTTTAAAAAATATTGGCAGGAACATTTTTTTAATAGGGCTATTATCCTAAGGCCTAGACATGGCTGTTAATTAATTAACCGGCCTAATAGAGATTTGAAAATAATTAGTAGCTCTAACAACTCCGATCCAACCATGTCGGAAATAATTTCAAAGCGCTAATCCAGAATGAACTCCAGTTTAATGTCCAGAATCATTGTTTCTTTGCTGTTTAATTAATTTGATTTGCGAATATTCACAGATTTCTACTCATCATGTCAATTAATCACAGTTTTTTCTAGTAATTAATCACATCTAATTGACCATTAACGTCTTACCTGAGCCAAATTTCAACTATCGTGGTTAATTATCGCATAATTTTTGCCTTTTCCAATTCACTAAAATAGCTAGCTTGCTCTTGTTTTAGCTGATATTCAAGAATGTAACTTTCATTTTTTCTTTTTTTGGACTGTTTCTGGATGAAAATGTTTCCGTATTAGTTATAATAATCCATGAAATGTGTACCTAACGTATGTATAAATGGGGGCCATATTTAACGCGTTGTTTAATTTAGTAAATGACAGAGAAATGAATCGTTGAAAATAATGCATACTAAATTCTTCATAAACTAACGTCAATTTTGACATGCAAATTTTGGATATGCTTCAAGACTTGGTTCTTCTCTGGTAACTCCTAAATAATTTTCAAAGAAAAAGTGCACATTGACAGCTGAAGGATCTAATAATTATTTATACAGTTTAATTCTTAACTGAAAATTAAAACCCGACGAAAGCATATCCTTAAATAATACTCCTGATTGTCATTTGGTACGTGCGAAAAGAATAATATTTCCTCTGTCCCATTTTATATAGCACTTTTTAGATTTTGAGATTCAAACAAGTTTATCTTTGACCGTAAATTTTTCATAAATCTTTTAAACATTTTGAATTTTCAATTATTGTGACTTATAATACTTTTTACGTAGTTTATAAATATATAAATTTCATTTTAAAAAAATTGAAGATTACATGCGCAAAATCCCGATCAAACTTAAACAGTTTTGACTCTCGAAAAACGAAAAATATCATATAAATTAGGACAGAGGGAGTAATCTTTTATTCTGCATTTGATTTGAGGTATAAGTTAATGATCTTAAATCTAAGTTGTTCTATTATTTTGATTAAAATGGTAAAATAAAATAACCGCTTAAGATATTTTAACTTATGGATCGAATATTTTAGTTTATCCTATCTCGCCAGTCAAAATTACGACTCCTTCCTTATTAGGTGTATGAAGTAGTTGATGCCTATATTTGCATTGGGGACTTATAGAGGGCTAGGGTTTAGCCATGTGGCATAGGTGTGGTCCCCACCTTGTTCCTTGTCACTCTACGTTTTCTAATTAATTAGATATATAATATGCTGTTATGCACACATTATGGACTACTTAATTACTCGTCCTCCAGCTAATATTCATACATACTTTGATAATTAGGAATAGACATGCATTTTAAGTAATGTTTATCTCTTTCAATTTGTTCAAATGTAAATTGACAAAAAATGGAAGGTATATATCACTGTCTAGTTAAATTAAATTTTACTATCATCTAAGTATAGACCATATTTAATTTGAAGAGAATAGACGTCATATTAAGAAGAGTCCAAGTTTATATGAGGTTTCAAGTTCTCAGTTTGGTTCAAAATACTTGCATGCTTTGTTGATTGAGTTGTTGCATAGGGTTTGTCGAATGTGAGTTGCAAGCTATTGTACTGGAGTGGGATTTATTCTGCATGAACTCTAAAGATAGTACTCCAATATATATTGCCTAGTCTTGGAATAATAAGTGTAGCGAGAGTTGGGACAAATTCTATATTTTGTAAAAAAAGGTTTTTTTTTTATGTAAAAAAAGGTACAATATTGTTTGGCCTACCGATGTTTGGGCCATCTTAGTTAATAATTCATTAATTAGCTGGTTGTTAAACAGTTTAACTTCCGTTTCGTACATAACGTTATAAATTTTTGAGTTTAACGTAAGTTAAAACGTGGCTACATCCATAAGTATCTAATTGAAATATAGTTTGGGCTAGCTCATAAATTTTTAACTCTCATCCAACAATAGGTTGTGAGTAGTGTTTTCCAAATTAGTTGGTGATTAATTACTCTAAGTACAGCTTTAGAATCAACATATAGTCTTTATGAACCTAGCTAGGGCAGTTCAAAAAGTATAGTCAAGTCTTTGAGCATAAATGTATATTCTCGGCTTCAAATTCATGAGAATAAAAAAAAATCATGTTCAAAGTCCGTCCCCAGAAAAGGACCACAAATTCAAGTTAAATTTGTCCCAATTTAAATTCAAAGCTATCTTTTATAGGATTAAAAATGGATAAAAGTTAAAAAAAAATATCAAAATAAAAAATGGACGGGTTTCCATATTTGCAGTTAATTTTGCATATATATTAGGTCTTAGGAGTAGAACTGTCATAGAACGGCTATTTAGATTGATTTGCAATTGTGGTAGGACATTTAGTTCTTATGTGAACAAGTCCTCCGACCATCCAATAGGTTCTTTTAAACTATTTGAAATGTATTAGCTCAACTAAATCATATTCACATTGTATAAGGTTTATTTACCTGCAAAAACCTTTCTATTAAAAAATTGTTTATCCATGTGACCTTAATGCACAAACTCAATACTTTTAATTAAATTTACCATATATATGATATATCAATAGTTTGACATAAAAAGAAGAACAGGTAGAACTTAAAAGGACGAATTTTATTATATTTCTCATTTTGTTTTGTATTGTAAAAAATGTGAATATGTTCAAAAGAATTTCACGTGCAATATTCTGTGCATGTGTGTGGTCTATATCCCGTCGAACGCCTTTAAAAGGTGAAATAATTCACCCCAAAAGAACCAAAACCCGTATTGTAACATTTCCGTCGGGTATCCTTTTTCCCTTTTAGTCTGTTTCAAAATAAAACTTCTCACGCTATACTCTTAGACTTCATCGATCGATAATGGCTCTAGAAGCTATAACGCAACAACAACAATATCTTTATGCGTTACTCGGAACTACAAATTGGAGCATTGGTTCTGGTTCTGGCTCTGGCTCTGGCTCTGATTATTACAACAATGAAGCGTTTGATGAATTTCTTCCGAATAATCAAAATGTAACAGCACCTCAAGAGTACGAGAACTACTCAAATTGGAATTTGCCAGCTCCATTATTAGTAGATTCCCAAAATGAATTTAATCAATGGGGTCAAAATTCTTCCTCTGTTTTAGACCATAATTTTACAATTGTGGATCAACAGGAACAGCAGGCACAATTGGACTCTCCAATTGAAATGTCTAGTAGTACAACTAGACCACGAAGAAGAAGAACAAGAACACAGAAGAATGACGAAGAGATTGAGAATCAAAGAATTACACACATTGCCGTTGAACGAAATCGTCGAAAACAGATGAATGAGTACCTCTCTGTTCTCCGTACTCTCATGCCTGAATCTTATGTCCAAAGGGTCAGATTCCTTTTCTCAAATTTTATTTTATACTGGTCGACTCGTATAAGTTTGAGATTTGAAATTTCTTTATTTGTGAAATTTTAACTCATAACCTGTGTGATATCATAAAGAAGCTCAATCAAATCCCCTTCGCCGAAATCTATAAATCCTCTTTATATACGTCCACTAAATCGAAAAGTTTAAGCTGTTAGACAGATAGAATACACTTTTATTCTAAACTATTGATTTTTCTTGTTACATTTTAAGGGTGATCAAGCATCAATTGTTAGTGGTGCAATTAACTATGTGAAAGAGCTAGAGCAACAGCTTCAATTCCTTAGTGGTCAGAAGCATTTGACTAGTCAAAATCAAGAAGCAAATGGTGAAACTTCTCCATTTTCTGAGTTCTTTAGCATTCCACAGTACTCCACAACCATGTCTGCTGCTACAACTACTAGTGAAAATGTATGTTGTGAGAATGAATATTACAGGAACCAGCAGTTACCAGCAACAGCTGATATAGAGGTTACAATGGTGGAAAATCATGCAAATCTGAAAATAAGGTCAAAAAAGAGGCCAAGATTGCTTCCTACAATTATTTCAGGGCTTGAAAGTCTTAGGCTAAGTGTTCTTCATCTCAATGTTTCAAAAGTTGACTACTTTGTCCTCTGTTCTCTCAGTTTGAAGGTGAGACTATATCTCAATTTATGTGTCATTGTTAGAATTTCGAGAGTTAATCAAATTTTTAAAGCTTCTATGCCTGAATTCACGGTCAAAGTTTGAATCTTGAAATTTCAACTATGCCACATAAATTGAGACAAAGAAAAAAAGAGTTCAAATTTTATATATTAATATCGTAAACAATATTTTACACCGTTTGATCATTCAAGTAAGCCTGAAATCATGAAATTAAGATGTGTGATCTACGGTGATAGGTATAGATGATCTGATGGTGTAAAATTTGTTGATTTACATTGACAGTGTATATAACATAAAGCTAAAATCTTTTGAATTTAATTTAATGTACTTGATTTTGTTTATAAATGTGCAGGTAGAGGAAGATTGCAAGATGAATTCAGTGGAAGACATAGCAGCTGTTGTGAATCAGATTTTAAGTAGGATCCATGAAGAGGCTAATTAATTAGCTTGATGTGAGACTATATTTAAGCATCTTAATTAATTTTCCAACCTATATTGCTTATATTTATGTAGAATTAGGAATATTTGACAATAAATCAGAGTTTAATTTTGAGGTCACAAATTCTAATTGTATTGCCTAGAGTGTTAAAATATTCACTGATGTTATTGAAGACATTTTTATTTACTTAATTATCGATTTGTTTTCATATACGTGTATTCATGGCTTCTAGCACATTGAATAAACATGTCAAGGATTCATTTAAATAAAATAATACCACTAACTACTTCATTAATTAGTTACATTTCTTTAGAGGGAAGAGAACAAAATTTTGTTTAACAATTCAGTTTGCTGACTGTTTGAAACACTTGCTGTTGACTACTACCTCCATGCAGGAGCTGTAATCAATCAATAATTAATTACTCTATAATTCAATTAATTATCTTATACTAATCATGATTAATTGTTTGATGATATTAGTCTATAACTCTACTAGAGCCATGTTTATTTTGCACTTTAAAGGGGTTGTTAATTAGATTTATAGTTCACCTAAAAGTTACTAACACCTGAATAAATTAAAGCCTTTCTTTTTTGAATATGTGATGGTGCTACTATACTAATACTGCTATTATTGACAAAAACCATTGCATAAGAAGGGACACATGTCATCCAAAATTGAACCAACCATATTGCACAAAAGTATGGATATAGCTCATTCTCTGTGTTGTTATTGAGAAATCAACGATAGAATTAGAATTTTTTTAATAAGAAAAGACAAATATAAGAAGAAAAAAATATATAATGTAATTCTTTTGTCAGATTGACGGTCCTTTAAGAGCAAGGATAGCTCTCCTATTGCATGAAAAAACTTGACATCTACAAGAGACAGAAGAATTTTCCCAATAATATACACCGTGAAATTCTATAAGGAAAATCTAGAACGGATAACATGTACATATATCTTATTTCTAGTTTTAATTTGTAGGGTTTATATGTTATTTTCCATAGATCCCTCAACTCAAAAGAAATGTTAATCAAAGTAAGGTGTCAAGAAAAATAAGGCAACCAAATAGCAAGATACATACAAATGCACTAGTAGATCATAGTAATAGTGTAATACACATAAAAGAATAACTAACAACACAACTACTATCTGCAAATGTTCTATCGTAATCCTCAACCTTCCTAAAGAAAATAACTTACTTGCATGACTATATTTACTCCTAATTAATCAATAAACAAATGTCATATGGCTTCTTCAAAGTGGACGGTTAATTATATCCTAGTTTCCGTCTAGAAAGAGCTAATTTTTTTTTTTAATTTCCTTGATCAATGCAAGAATGTCATATCTTATTTTTTTGCAAGGAAAGAGAATAAAGTGGATACACATTCTTAAATGGATCCACCTGACCCACATAGGGAAAAAAGCAGAAAATAATGAAAACCTTATTGCCATTGCTGTAGCTAAAAAAATGAGAAATGATTATGCCTTTTTTGTTTAGAAAGAAAAAAGGATTCAAAGGAAAAATCAATTGCAGGTACTGAAAACAATCATGCAATTGGCTTTCTCCATGAACATGTACGTACGACGTTATTGTGTTGGCTCGAAAACCCAAAAGTAAAAAGGTGAAATGTTTTTTCGTTTAGTGGGAATTATATATATTCCTTTGCCTTTATGTCAACAAATTAAAGGAACATTAAAAAGGTGGTGAATTTTGTGATACAAATAGGTTCAACACACAATTAACACTAACAAACATTCGTTTACAATTTTGTGATATAATCATTTGTTTGGTCAATCTTATAAAATCTACTCCTTTCTTCTCATTTCATATGTCACCCCTTTCTATAAATAGTTGGTCCATAATAATTGTCATTTCATAAAATCAATGCATAAATTAGCATATTGTTCCTTCCTTTTTTATCCTCGTGAGTTGTTAGCATTGAAAACATACATTTGACTAACTTAGAAAAATTAAGTAGTAAATGATTCATGTTCATTGGTTAAATTAATTAATCAAAATAAATTAATTCATATTCGTTGATTGAAACCTTGAGTTCCAAAAAAAATAAATAAGGGTAGAAAGATAAAGTTACATAATTTCTTAATGCAAGTGCAAAGTAAAAATGTGACATATAAAATGAGACGAAGGGAGTAATATATTACATGAGGTCTAAACATTTTGCTCATCAATTCTAGTTAGGTATATACTAAGAAGCCTCAACTCTAGCTTGTACCAACAACATATTCTCAACAGCTACACGTACACCCCTTCTAAAAGGTGTGTAAATTGTATATTCTACTAATCATTAATCACTCGGTGCCAGGCAAAAAACTAGCATACAACTGGTAACAACAATATAATGTGATACAAATTAAAGCATGCAATTTCAAATCTTAATTTAATCTCGATTATCGAAATAGATGATCTTGTAGCCACTTTTTGACCATATAGCAATATTTCATTTACTTTTAAAAAGTAATACCTCCTTCCCATATTATTTATCCTATTTCTCTTTCACACCTTAAAGAAACATACATTATTAGGAGGGTATTTGATGAAAAAAGAAAACAATGTCCCTTAATTTGAACTATCATTATGTGTGGCCAAGTCCAACACAAATTAAAATCGTGAAGTTCCTGGAAAATGTTTTTACCGGAGGAATTTTTAAAGCTCAATTGATTGGTTATTTGAACTTTCATCTGAGCGATAAGAGTTCGATTCCTCATCCTATAATTTCCTTCCTGTTACCTCTTTTCCTACTCCCAATTTAAGAAAAAGAAAAAAAAAGATGTTCTTACTCTCGAAATAATTATGCAACAAGAGTAACATGATCAAATACATAATTATTTGATAGAATGAAAATACCCAAGACAAATATTTTTAGGTTAAATCAAGAATCGTTGTTTATCCATGTGGTTACGTAATTAGAATACTTTTTCACACGACATTAATTATATTTAACAAAACAATCATAATCACATAGTTCCACATATATATAGCCGTAAAACAAAGAATTAGCATGGTCTACATAATGTTTTTATTAAAGTGCTTTTGGTGGACAACCAAATAAATAATTGAGACAAAAATGTCACTGTAATTGAAAATAATGGAAAATGGCCCAAAGAGGATGCTTTCTCCATGTAGAGCTTGACGCAGGGACCTATCTGTTTGTCTTAGATTAATTTATTTATGCATATTAACAACCATAAACTAATACTCCCTCCGTCCCATTTTATGTGGCACTTTTTGAATTTCGAGATTCAAATTAGTCTATCTTTGACCGTAAATTTTTCATAGATTTTTTAAACATTTTGAATTATCAATTATTGTGACTTATAGTACTTTTTATGTAGTTTACAAATATATAAATTTCATTTCAAAAAAATTGAAGATTCCATGCGCAAATTTCTGATCAAACTTAAATTGTTTAACTCTCGAAAAACGAAAAGTGTAACATAAATTGGGACAAAGGGAGTATTATTTTTCGTGTTCCCAAGGGATATGTTTTACATGAAATATGGATTTTTGGGGAG
Organism: Solanum stenotomum; assembly: GCF_019186545.1. NCBI lineage: Eukaryota > Viridiplantae > Streptophyta > Magnoliopsida > Solanales > Solanaceae > Solanum > Solanum stenotomum. The sequence goes on along the minus strand of NC_064282.1, from coordinate 11,663,635 downwards.
GAGGTAGAGTATTACTTATATAGATTTGGATGAACACATTAACTTTTACTTAAATCTTATATTTATATTAGAAAGTCTATTAAATATGTATAGTATTACTGCAGTTAAGATTGTGTCCTAGTGGTCAATGAAGTGGTTGATCAAAATTCATAATCATGAGATCTCATCAAGTTCAATTCTCAACAGAGACAAAAAAAAATCACTTTAAATTATTATCATAAAATTTTAAAAATGTAAAATTAAAATTCGAGATTCGCCTCTATCCGTTACGAAATGTGTTAAAATTCAAAGGTCTTTTTGAGTACTTGTGTTTGAACCTTTCTAGTGAAACTCTCTGTAGAGCTCACATGCAAAGTTTATGGAGAGCTACAAGAAAGGCTGTGTAGGTACTTATTCATACGTAAAGAAAGCCTATAGTTTTATAAATAGAAGATTCCAATTTATTTTTCTGTTTTTATCTACTTGTTCTCTTGTGAGATCAAGAATGTATAAGAAAGATTCATATTTTTTTTTATTTTTTTTATCAATTGATGTCTGTATCTAGATTACAGAGTCATGTACTTTAGTAGCATAATATAACCAAATCAAATATATCTAGATTTGGATTAACTGATTATACATATAGTTGAAAGATACAACTTTTGTCCAGCTAGTTGAAGTTTCTTAAACAAATTGTAAGTAGTAATAAAAAATTAAGACACCTTGTGGTGATGGGATTTTTTTTAATTATGGGATCCTATTTCTGCCATTTATACTTCCAATAAACAAATAACAATAAGAAGGAAAGAAATAATCGGTGTACAAATTTTGTATTTATACACCCAAGACTCAAGAGGTGTGGTAGAGAATCTAAGTTAATGGTTTCACTACTACTAAGGTTTTTCTCGTAGCGGGATCAATGAAAAAATTGTGTTATAAATTAAAACATGATGTTTTCATTCATTTTCCACTGTATCAGCTCACTTGGCAAACACATGATGAAAATCTCACCAAATGTTGAAAGCTTCCTAATATTTCTGTGAGAACATGATTACTATTTCATGTTTTCTTGTTGATTCAATTAAAATATCTATAGGAATAACCACTGAACATTCTTCAATGAAAGAATTTCAATAGGAATATAGTGATTTTCTAATAATGTTTACACGATTCAAATTTGTGATCTAAAAATAATAGAAAAATAATTTTACCATTGTCTCAAGACTCTCCTTCGATGATTAAAATGAAAAAGGCAACAAAATGCATGATTTTTTCCTATTTCCATGAGATAAGATTCAACAATCAATATTAGGTTATATTGGAAATATTTCACCTGTTTACATATTATAATTTTCTAAAATAAGGTACTTAATTACCCTTGATCAGAATGTGACTCCGTGACTGATTATGACTGTCAATGAATTAAAAAGAGATCAGTCCATTTGCAATCATATCTTAAGAGAAATAAAAAATAAATTTTCTAAAGTATAGTCCAAATCCAGACAATCTGGAAATCTGGAGATGCAGCATATATATAGCAACTTCTGCATACAACAAAATAATGATTAATTGTGTTTGCTCTGCCCTCCAAAAATAAAAAGACCAAAATATGCTAATTAAAAAAAAAAAAAAGGGATAATGAGAAGACAAGAAAAAGGTGATAATGACGTATTTCAATCAGACAAAGTTTATACATCATAGTTCATACCTCAGCTGCACGGAATCTTCATTTTCAATGCCGCATCCATATTGGATTCTCCAAAAATACACTACTTTTGGCGAATTCGACACACACCCCTTGACATTATTGAAGAGTCCAAGCAACATAAGTTCATACACCCTACAGGCTACAAGCAGATATATGGTGTCAACTAAAGTTTATATTAATTGGACCCATAAATATTAAGCTAAGTGATTATTTTTAGAGTTTAAGTTATATATCTACTAATTATATAATTTTTGTTTAAAAATGTTATTAGGTTTCCTAAAAGGAATCTTAGTAATTTAGTTGGTTGGCTACCTGAACGCCCACATTGTTGGTGAAGGTTCGGTTCCCACATTGTAATTCCCTTCCTTGTTTCCCCTTTCCTGCCCCATATTATTATTTTTTTCAAACAAAAAAAATATTTATAGGCAAATCTTCATAAAAATGAGATTTGAAATTTTATAAGTAATAATGCGTGTATACCTGTGGTAACAAGTAAATGTGACTTGATAGTGTTGATAAAACTTTCATGTATGTTGAACTCTTACTCCTCTTAGCTCTAAGCTCCCTACTATAACAATTAAAGGATTTTGCGGTAATTATTTTATGACAATAATATAATTATTGCTATTTTATATTCAGCAATAATAAAACAATATGAGTATTATGTAATCAATATTCTATATAAATATCGTCAAAAATGTTTTAACGGTAAATGAACACTTTATTATTCAATAATAAAATGATTACTAGTACTATTTGACAAGTCTCACAAACACTGTTATATCCATATATCAATTTGACATGTAATCATATAGATGGAAGAAATATTGGTGAAAAAGAATATGCTATTGCTATATAAACTCTTTGTGCATGATCGATCGTCACGGGGATTTTTGTCAGTGGTTGGTGAATATAAATTTCGTCTTCAACGATGTTTAATTTATGGAGTAATTTTTAGTAGCATTAGAATGTGATCATTTTACAAGTGCAATCATCTTTAGACCTGCCAACAAAAACACAATCATTTCTGGGACAAAAACATGAGGTATGAAATTTATTTAAAACAATTTTGGAGAAAAGTTCCTCATTTCATGATATATTGATAATATATGAACGCTGGATAATTTTATATTTTCTTACGTAAAGATATGATACATATGACCAACTAAACCCCAAAAGTTATCTCAAGGAGGAGGTTGCTTAAAGGATAAAGAGTAATTTTGATTGTCTTCTTTTAAGCTAAAATCCATAAGTTGGTCATACGGATGGCTTTTAGCTTATTTTTGTTATCTTTTTGGCCGTAAATGCTTAAAAGCACTTCTGTCTTTTCGAAACACCTTTTAAAGAGAGTAAAAAAACAAAAACTATCTAAAATAAGTCAATACAAACATCCTTTAAATCCATAAAAGCATACAACCATTGTATTTCCCAACCAATATGAGATTTTAACTCACGTTTACACCTTATATTTTCCCATAGAAAAGAAAATGAAATAATAGTTGTATTGTATGCTTCAATTGATAAAAGCAAATGCCGAAATTTTCACCGGTTCTGTCTTTTGGAACAATTGTATAGTAAATAACGCTATTTTTATTTCTTTTGCAATTTATGAACATTTTAGACCTTATTCTAAAGAATTTTTTGAGCTAACTGAAAATCTTATGAAAAAATGTTAAGCTATCGTCTAAAATTTGGTAAGACTTCAGAATACAACCTAGTATTTTTCTCAATCCCATGGGATATATTTGTCCGATTTATTAAAATAATAACAAAATTTAAATAGTATCCTAAATAGATCATTTGCGTAAATTACCCGAGCAAATGTGAGTCTAAACGTAAATATATATAAACTATAGGAACCACATATTATAAGTATTAAATAACATTCTATCCCTTCTAGTTTTCTATTTACCAAAAATCCCTTAAAAATGATGTTTGCGGGAGCATAGCGTTGTGCACGGGATACATTAGGTTTGATACATTCCACCTAGCGGGATACATAGCGTTGTGCACGGGATACATTAGGTTTGATACATTTCACATAGTGGGATACATAGCGTTGTGCACGGGATACATAGCGTTTGATATATTCCACATAGCATTGTGCACGGGATACATGCGGGATACATAGGTAAATAAGGGCTTTTTGAAAATTTTGAAATAAGTAGGGATAAATGGATATTAAGGTAAGTAAAGGAGTGTAGTTAAGTAATTTGTCCCATAAATAGTCTAGTTGGGCTGGTAATGTTAGCTGGATCAGCCCATTAAAAGGGTAAGCCAGAAAGGCCCAATAGGGGGCAATCCGGCCCGCTCCCCTTCTTACAAAAACTTCAGATTGACTCGTTGTTTCACAATGCAATAATTGAGAATAAACAAATGATAAGAGATTTTCACAAAACTTGAAGGCGAAATGGTCTGATCGATCCTTGTATTTGCATCACTTTGTATTCTGGATTCTTTTACTTAAACATTTGTCATTTGGACCCTTAAAACTAAATAAAACACAATGTAACAAATCCCTCTGACCATTGACCAAGCTTATGTGACACTAGAATGTCTGAGTTGGCAAATATGTGAACTACACACTTCTTTAAGCGAGTGAATAACATTTTTGGGTTAAAAAATATTAAAATTATATAAGAAATAATTTTTTTAAAAACAATTAATTAAAAAAATCCTTCTTCTCCTTCACCCACTATCCGGTCCTTTTCAACCATTTTCATCTCATACCCACCCTTTTCTTCTTCTTCTCCACAATCTATTAACGTCAATTTATCAAATCTTGGGCACATCTTGAGTCCACTGATTAACCGCGGAGGGAGAAAGCGGCGCTGGTGGTGCACGCCGGAGAACACTGCTTCGCAATGGAGTGAGAGAGAGGCGGCACTGGTCAGTGGAGAGGAGAACGAGGTGGGTGAGGGTGCAAGGTCATGGCGACGAAGAGGTTTCTCGGCCAGATCTAGTGGTGCGGTAGCTTAGGTTGTTGGTTTGTGGAGGTTGAAGGAGGAAAGGAAAATGGTGATGGTGTGCGGCGGAGATGAAGATAGGTGAGGAAAAGAGTATATGCGATTTCGCTGGCAAAAATGGCCATGACTACGGCGATGGCTTCTCCGGTTGATTTTGGCCGTGAACAATGAATGGGGAGAATGAGATGGCACTAACAATTTTTACGCCTCTTTTAACATTTATTAAAAAATTTATATGAAGAGTATATGTTACCTTTTATTAAATAATTTTGTTTAATTAAATTATACATATGAAGAGTATATGTTACCTTTTACACTCTGTTTGGATCATTGTTACTCATTGCATTGTATTGTATCGTTATTATACCTATAATGTTTGTTTTGATTGTTACTTAAAATGTATTGTATTGTATTGTTAAATTTTGTTGTTACGTAACAATGAAATCCCTATTTTATGGAACAACCGATTTGGTGTGTTCCCATTGTTACTTAATTTCTTTTTCCAATTATATCTTTACATAGAGAATCAAATTTTGGTTACCTTTCATTTAAAATAATTTTGGTTAACAAATAAAATTTTACGGACATTTATTAACATATGAAGAGTATATAATACCTTTTATAAAATAATTTTGGTTAATAATTTTAAAAAATAATTATGAAATAATTATGACATGGCATTAATATATATAATGTGGATATGACATGTCAATTATGTAAAGGAGAGTGAGCTACACACATGGTTGGAGGGGTTTAAAAGTCTCATTTTAATTGAATCTAAGGGTTCTGTTGACAAATGATTAAGTAAAAGGGTCCAGAATACAAACAGATATAAGTACAGGGGTCCATCAGACTATTTCGCCAAACTTGAATCTCTGATAAGTGATGAGTGATGACCTTAACATTTTCCAAATATGCGGTGGATGGGCTCCTTCTTCTTTAATTAGAGGTCTCAGATTCGAGCCTTAGGTATGGTTTTTTTTTTTTTTGTAGGGAGTGCCTCCCCTAGTTAAGGCCCTTAGCATGCGAATCCGAAATAGTCAAACACTGGATGAGCAACAAAAAAATGTATCCTTTTGTCACATACAACATGAAAACATACTTCTGGGTGTATATGACCTGGTTGGTTCGGGTTTTTCAAATATCAAATCAACTCATTTGTGTCAAAATTTTAAATTTATAAACTAAACCAAACTAATAAAACTCGAGTCTTTTCAGGTTGATTTGAATTTTTCAAACATCCAACCAAACCATTTGTGTCAAATTTTAAAATTTTAAATTCAAACACGACTAATTAACCTCGGATTTTTTTGGATTTTTTTGGTGTAGTATTCATACAAATATATAATTAACTTGCTCTTCAAATATTTCTTTAGTCCAACCAAAATACAACTATCTAAAGTGTTTCTTAAGACTCAATAAACTTGAAAAAATATGTTAAAAGATAAAAATTATGAAACGTATAGGTAATATTTAGAAATTATACCAAAGTAAACACTTTTATGTATAAAATAAATTTTAAAAATTATATATATAATGTCGGGATGATTGGTTTCGGGTTGACTTTTTTTAGTTAAAACCAAAGCAGCCCAAGTATAATCAGATTTTTTTTCCAATATCAAACCAAGTCAAACCAAATCATTAGTTGAATTTTTTTCGATTTGCAATTTGATTTGGTTTTTAACACCCCTACTTCCTACTCACAGCTTTGGGCCCATATTCGAAACCTCCTTCTTCTTTTTTCTTGGGCCAATGTACACAGTCGCTATATTCAGTATTGGGCTTTTAACATTTATTTCGCAGCAAATTTACCATAAAATACATCATGCTCAAGCACATTATGACCAAATATGTTCTTTATTTTCACAACTTTTATTGGTTCTCAAGCCGAAAAAGAATAATAATAGCATTCATTTTTCCGCCCAAAATCAAGATCATGACTGAGGAGAGATACTCTCCAAAGAGAGACCCGAACGGAATAAAGTTATACTAAATAAACAAATTATTCAAAGTGCAATGATGTACTTCTAGTGTACTAGAAAATTCAACATTATTTTCATCATGAAAACTTAAAAAAAGATTTGACTTCTCCGTATAAGAAAAAAACACTCAAGTATATAAGAGTGGAACGCTGAAAATTGTTCGATAAAACTTTTGGTCAAAAACGCGTTGAAAGGTCAAAGATTGAAATTGGACCCAAAATAAATTGATCTTAATATTGGATATTTACGGCAAAAAATCTGATTTTAACCAACTTAATTATGTAATTTAATTTTCTATTTGAGAAAATTAAATTAAATGCAGAGATACCAAAGAGGGAGGTCAACATATTCAACTTTCTAGAAAGTTTAGTTGAGATTCCAATTACTTTAGTGGTTGACTTGGAAAAGTATAACACTCTGCCTGTCCCAAATTATTTATAGTAGAGTAGTTTTTTTTTGGAAGAACTTATTTATAAGTCAAAATTTAATTAAATCAACTTAATATTTTGTATTTAAAATATATATATTTAGATATTATACAACAAATTCTACAAGTTATGACTTTTTCTCATATTGATTTGAAAAAAATAAATTTTAAAATATTAATCAAAATTCATATAATTTTATTATAAAGATATGAAACATGAAAACTAATATAATAGAAGAGAATATTTTCATTCATTACCTCCACTATAAACCATGAAGCAATCTATTGACTTTTGGTTTTGAAGACCAAAAGTTAGATATAATTTGCATGTCACCCGACTTTGCTTAATTTTCTTCTTAGTATTTTAAAAAGAAGCTAGATTTAAGGTTTTAATTTAGTGTTTGACGGTAGAAAACAAAATTTTCATCAAAAAAATTTAAATTCTGAAGAAGGTTTATTATCTAATAAATATACATAAATCTTTTTTAATCATATATAAATAATCAAACACCGATTTTGTTGGGTTCAACATATAGCGAACAACTTGCAACCAAACTTTGCTTGAGGGTTGGCGGCTACTTATTGTCAGATCGGTGTATATATCATTAGAGACAAACTATTCCCCATATGTAAATAGACCATTCAACCACCTATCTTATCTATATGACTACATATACCTAAGTTTTTCTCATGTTGATGTACTATCATATCAAGATAAGGTGTTTGGTTTGAGGGAAAAATTTTACAAATAAAATGTTCTCTTTGAAAATTATTTTCTAGAAAATAAGTAATTTTTAATTAATTAATTGGTGTCTGATAAGTAAGCAAATTAAAAATATAATTTGAAAAGTATTTGTGTGTAAATATATATATATATAATCTAAGTGATCGCTGAAGAGTCGTGAGAGGATAGAAGTGGGGGCTCGAGGGGAGGGTTGTTGGGATGAGAAGGAGATAATAAGCATGCAATGTTATTTATGAAAAAAAAAAGAAGAAGTAGATTTACCTTTACAATTAGAAATGTGAAAATATATGTTGATCCGCTTAATTGGGTGAAAATTTTAAATAAGATCATGCATTTTAAGACAATTATAAATTTTGAAAGACATTGGTCTCGACAAATAAAAGCAAGACAACGAGCAGTGACATGAAATACATGTCATGGTGGAAATATGCCTACCGAATTTCGAATCAAATCTTCTTTTGTTTCCTTTTTTATAAATTTCTCATTTGTCACTCAACGATGAAAAGGTGAAACTGACATTAAATCCTTTTATTCCAAAAGTCTCACTTGCGACGGTGTTAAGATCACATCCATTTTGAAAATGTACACTATACAAATAAAAGTGTCAAACAAGAATCGTTACGTTTCGTCCGTTTATATGCTCCTAAGCCAACTTGGAGAATAATATCTAGGAATATCATGGTGTATAAGTAATGACTATCAGATAATTGGGTTTTAATATCCAACAATAAAAGGCTTAAGTAATTTAATGTCGTCTTTTAAAAGGTGTTTGAATAAATCAGTCAATTTACAATCATTTTAAATTTATTTATTTGTTGCTCCTCGCAACAAATAAGCATGAACCATTTAATTACGTATGTATCCGAGTAGTCCAAAGTACCGATAGTTAGTTCTTAACCTTTCGATCAGAAAACAATGTTAATAAAGACGTATAGATATACTATTTTGTTGTAGGGAGTATTGTAAGTTTGCAAGTAAATCTATTATATGTAAGCATATTTTAATTTTATTCATACACGTTATTTTTATATGGTGGACCATTGTAGTTATGAAGTCAAAAAATAATGAGCGGAAAGTCCAAGTTTGAACGTGTTTATATTCCAAAATAAATATAGCGGCAATTGTACAATTCTTAACTCTATATTCTTCAACGACTTTAGCTTATACGCCACTTAAATTTATATCATGAATTATAATTATTATTCAAGAGACTTCTCACCAGGATGCTTTTGCTTTTCTTCCTTTTTCTTGGACAAATTTATAATAAACTTATGAATTGTTATAATTGCTTACGTAGTTCCTGAAGTAGATCTAATTAATTTAAATTGTGCTCCAAATAACGTGTTGACTACGTGGGCTGACACGATACTTTAATAATTTGCTTTGAACATAATTACAATTTAGCAAATAGTCAAATTTAGAGAAACGTCCAAGGGTAATATTTTATCAGCTGATTAGAAGTATTTCTTACTAAGATGTTTGAAATCGATTGATCACCATTTATGAATAAGGGTTCCTTTAATATATGGCCTAAATTAAATTAGTTTTACAAGGAAAATTTTGATTCAAAATCATACTATACTGAGATACGTGACTGGTCATAAAAAGTTGGTGGCGTAAAATTTTACACAATATGCAGTAATTTATATGTGTGTGACGTTTTATAATTAAGTGTAGTTTCTAGATGTCATGAGTCATGACTTTTGCTCTAAAGGAATAAACAAAATTACTCTAGGAAAATATAATATATTATTGATATGCTGTTTATTATCTAAATTCTTTTTAGTCCATAAAATTTGGGATAATATCTAGCTAAATTGACATATGATAAATTATGTTGAAAGATATTTTTATTTAAATACATATCTTTTAAGGGAACTTTCGCAAACTGCCACTATAATAAACTTAATTATGTTTTATAGCTATAGTTTGCATATTTACGGTTGTAGCTACAGTTTAAGCTGCCTCGTTTGTATAATTCGCGGGTACATTTGCATAATTCAATTATTTTTGTATAAATTTGAAATAACGAATTTATACATTTATAAACATCAAAAGTGTAAACAGTTATACAAATTATATTATACAAATTCTGAATTATACAAAAGTTACACAAATTATATTATACAAATTCCGAATTATACAAAACTAAAAAAGCTAAGCCACGTAACTATAGCTAAAAGTAGGCCGCGAATTGTAATTAAAGCAAACTATAACTATGTTAACTAATTAACTAGTATATGTTTGCTTATACGCGTAATTTTTCCTATTTTTTATGACTATATATAACGCGTAATTTTCCCTATTTTTATTTGATATATTATATATAGTCATAAAAAAAGTAAATAAGATAATAAAAGTGTAGTAAGACTTGAGTGAATTGAGTTATAACAATATTTTAGCATAACTCATTTTAACCTTAATAACTCTTAAGCAAATCGGTATAGCATGGATGAAATTGAGGTTCACATTTGGAGTTTTGTGCAATAAGAAGGTTCCACTAACTTAAAAGCAAGTACTATAGAGTAGTAGCTAGATTAATTATGCTATATGGTGTACATTGTTGGCCAATCAAGAACTCTCACGTTCTAAAATTAAAAGTTGCACAAATAAAGATGTTGCGATGGATATGTGGGTATACTAGGAAAGATATAATGAAAATGAAGGTATTCAAAAAACAAATTAAATTTCTTTGGTGAAGGACAAGATGCGGAAAGTGAAATTAAGATGGTTCAGACATATAAAGAGAGAAAGTATGGATGCCCAATCTAGAACTATAGAGGTTGGCTATGAATAGTTAGAAAGAGGTAGATGTAGAACAACGGAGCATTCGGGGAGATGATTAAACAGGACATGACTTTAGATTAAATGTTGTGGAGAACATGTATGTAGTTGTAGTATTTCTGAGACAATTATCCGTCATTTGATTTCTATTACTATGTATCTTTTGTGTTTTGTACTTCAATTATTACTTTATTTTGTTGTAGTTACTGTCATATCTCTATCTAATGTTTTGTTACTATCTAATATTTATGTTCTTTTGTTACTTTTTTGGGATTATTTTTTCTTGAGTCAAGGCCTCAAGGGTCTATCTGAAACCGTTTTTTTTTACTTTTGATGTAGAAATAAGGTGTGCGTATATTCTATTCTTCCCAAACTCTACTATATGAGATTATAGTGAGTATGTTATTGTTGTTGTAACATTTAAGCGACTTAACAAATTATTTATTTATTAATTAATTTAATTTAATTTATTTTAAGTCATTCAAATTCAGTTCAACTAACCCATTCGATAGGTAGAATGTACTAAAATATCTTTTAATCTTATAATTTTAAATAACACGTGGAAATTAAAATTAAATATGAACATCATTTTAAAACGGATTAAAAAAGTGTTGTGTTCGAAAGTAATTATAAGTTATGCAGAAACTTACAATTACAAATCATACGGCTGATAAATAAGATACAAATAAAAACATACTAAAAACATATTTTGGCCAAGCTGCCTATATATTCTAAGCTAATATTGAAAATGGCATAAATATATTTGGAGAAAATCTCTCCATAAACAAGATTATGAAAATATTATATTATGGATGCTATTATTTTTTTTTATATGAGAACAAACCAAATATGAAAAGAATTATATTTTTCTTCAAGCAATTTATGATAATACTTTGAATTTCTTTTAAGGAAAAAATAAAACTCAAAATATAATAAAAAATTAAAGCAAAAACCCTAACAAAAGAAAAACAAGACCAATAATTGAATCGAGAGAAAACAAATATACCAATTAAGCAATTTATTCATGAAGCTGCCTTTTTCAATTCTTTCTGCCAAGTAGGATCCTTCTGCACCATCCACCTCCACCCACCATTTTTATTTTAATACCCCCACGAATCGAACAACAGTTCATTTCATTTTCTTTGATATTCAAAATTATAAAGCACAACACATATCAACTTCCCCGGTCCAGTCCATAATTTAGTATGAGATATGGGAAATTATATGAAGCAAGAATCTCCTCTTCTTAGTTATCTTCTCATTGTGTTTCTCTTCACATGTTCTTCTTTAATTGACAAATCAGGGGCACAACCACCAACTACTGGAAACGAGTTTCAATATGCAAGGCTCAGTCCCCCTTTGGCAATTATCATAATTGTTCTTATTGCTGCGCTTTTTTTCATGGCTGCTTTTTCTATTTACATTCGACACTGCACTCAGCCTTCTGGCATGAGCGGCAGCGTCCGACGAGCTCTATCCATGCGCCGCCGTGCTGCGGTGGCTCGTGGACTAGATGCAACGGTTATTGAGACTTTTCCGACTTTTACTTATGCTGAAGTGAAGGATCATCAAATTGGTAAAGGAGCTTTGGAGTGTGCTGTTTGTTTGAATGAATTTGAAGATGATGAAACGCTGCGTTTAATTCCAAAGTGTGATCACGTTTTTCATCCCGAGTGTATTGATGCTTGGTTGGAATCACATGATACTTGCCCTGTTTGCCGTGCTGATCTCAACCCTCAACCGGATGAACCGCCGGTTCAAGTTCCTCAGGTGATCCCAGATGAACCGGGAACTGAACAGCAACAGCAACAGCAAAACGATGAAGTTTCAATTCGCATAGCGAGCGACGACGAACAAAGTGAACAAGTACAGCAACAGCAACAAGAAGAAGGTTCTGTTAAATCGACGGTGAAGCGGAATTTGAGCTTCAACGTGCCGAACCGGGTTCCCAAGCAAGAAGAAGGCGGTTCAGTTAAATCAGGAGTAAAGAGAAACTTGAGTTTCAACGTGCCGATTCAACCACCGAGATCAATTTCCATGAGGCCAAGGATATTCAGCAAATTCAGATCACATTCAACCGGTCATTCACTAGTACTACCTGGTGAGAATTTAGACCGGTACACTCTCAGATTACCGGAGGGCGTTCGGAAAGAGGTAATGAACCGTGCACTATTGAACCGGGCTAAAAGCTTTGGAGGCACCTTACCAAGAGATATAAGCTCCAGAAAAGGATACAAAACCGGCACCGGAGATGGAAGCAACAGGGGTTCTAGATCTAACAAAAGGATGGAGTGGTCTGAACCGGAACCTAAATCGGACCGGTGGAATTTCACCATGGCACCACCATTCTTTTCAAGAGGCTCATCAATGAAATCACCCAGAGTTGGAGCTGAAGCCGGCGAGGGTTCCACCTCAGGGAGTTTGAGAACCGCCGTTAAATTGCCGTCGTTCAAATGCTTGGAGCCAAAAGGCGATGAAGCCTCTTTAATGTCAACTGACTCGGCTCGACCACCGGTTTAGTAAATCCGGTTCGAAGTAAATTGTCAGCAAGCAAATTAAAGACTTTTCATGGGCTATAGGAAAGGGGAACGTGTTTTTCATCATAGATTGGGCCCCCGCCTTGAATTAACAAGCCCAAAGTTGACTTTAAAATTATTTTTTACTAGAAAAACATTTTTGTTTTTATTTTTTTGTTATATAAATGAAAAATCTTAAGGTTTTTTTTTTTTTTTTTTTTTTTTTTTTTTTTGGTTTTAAAGATTTTGTGCATATCAATAGTGATGACTTGATGTAACCAAAAAATCACTTGTAATTTTATTTATTTTTCCTTATTGGATAATGCCCTATGATGATGTAAGTATGTGCATTTTTATTTAAGGGCTAACCCATCAGTGAACCCTTAAAGTTGGAACTAAATTTCACTTAGACATCTTAACTGAGTTTTGTTCATTTTAGATACCTTATGTAGGGTTTTGTTGTGTCATTTGGACACTTTTTTAACAATCACCGAAAAATATAAAGTGTGTGTTAAACACTCGCCGATAACGTGTCAAAGTGACAAATTAAACAAAGACGCATGTCATATATATAAAAAATAATTCTAAACTAATGACTTTTAAGTAAAAAGAAAAATAACCACTGATTTGATGACATGTGGCATTTCAAATCAAATAATAAATATTTTTTAAAAAGAAATTCAGCGCATCTAATTTTCATCAAGAAACTCACCCTTGTCTTCTTCACCCAACCAACCCAGGCGTCTTCTCCACTCCACCCATCCCAACCCCATCCGCTCCTCCACCCCCACTAGATCGTCCATCCTCTTTCTCCCCACCCACCCCAACCTCAACCCCTTTTTCACTCTATCGTCATTTCAAGAAACATTTTTAAAAGAATTTAATAACATTGAAAAAATTAATTTATAAAAGCATAATTTTTTTCTCTTTTTTACTTCTAAAAAGAATCAGTTATAACTAACAATGGAAGAATTGTTTTTTTTTTTTTTTGCATTTCTTGTACATGCAGAGGATTCAAATATGTGAACAAGAAATAGAGTAATTATTTCGTGGCACTGAAATTTAATTGTTGGATCTAAAGAAAAATATTGAGAAGAAGATGATGGTTGTCGTGATTTTCAGATCTGTAAAATTAAAAATTGCTTCGATTTTAATAAGATTAATGGCGATAATACAACGGCGGTGGGATGATGGTGTGTGGTGGATGAGATAATCACAAAGAAAGAGGGAAGAAGATGAACAGTGTTTTAAAAATAATTTTTTGGTAAAAAAAAACCTTTCACGCGCTGACTTAGAGTGTATTACACTCACCATGTCATGTCAGTGAAAAGTGTCAAAATGACACAACGAGATCCAACATAAGGGGTTTAAAATGAACATCACCTAGTTGAGGTGTCTAAGTGAAACTTCGTGCCAACTTTAGAGGGTCACCGATGGATTAGGCCTTTATTTAATTTTTTGATGTCATTGTCTTGTGCAATTTTGGTAAAACAGAAATCTATAAGGAAAAAGTAGAGGTGTCCGATTGGATTAACTTTTATTTAGTTGTTTTTTTTTTTTTTTTAAATAGTTTTTAGTTTTAGAGATATTTGAAAAGGTTATAAAGTATTTTTAAACACTTATTTTTAGATCAATAAAGTTTAAAAATAAGTCAAAAGGGGCAAAAAGTAGGATACCATCTATTTATGATTTTTAACTTTTTATAAAACCGTCCAAACAGGTCCTGAAATTGCTTTCCTTTTTCTTTATGTTTGTTGTTCAACATGATAGATTTTGGTAATGATTTCTTATTGTGTTGTGGTTCAAATTCAAATTAAGATTATGATTAGATGCGTAAGTCTTGCTCGATGATTGTGATCTATTTTAATTAAAATATTAGAGGTCTTAAACATTATTTTACAAGTATAATTTAGACTAAAACTTTTCCCATTGCTTAATAAAAATGGTATAGTCAAAGTCTCGTGCCCCACAGATTTGAGAGAAGACCTAAGACATTGATTTCGTAATTGAATATTTACAACTAAGTTTGGCATATTAATTAATAATGCAGTTTAAATATTAGTTTATAAAGGACATAAGAATTTAGTTGAGATTTTAAATTCATGGATTCTAGAAAATGATTTCTGAATAAAATATTTATAGGTATTAAATGAACTTTTTAATTACAAATATTGTGACGTATAATCCGAATGTTAGCTCCGTCCTTATGAACACAGCATATATAAAGTTTTTCGAGTAAATAACAGCTAGATTTTTTTATTTATTCTTTTATGTGTGAGAACAATAGAATATAAACTATTCGCATAAGTAGCCTTTGCTTGTAAGAACAATTGGTTAAAAAGTTAAAGAGAACCAATTTTTAAGTATCATCAAAGTATTTATATAATGAGCGACCACGTTCTAAAGGTGAATTGTGACTTGTTTGAATGTCTTGACACTCATTTAATTTGAAGCAGCTTTTAAATTAAATAGCATTAATAATCTGATAAGCACGAGTTATGCCTAAATGGTTTTTAAATGAATTTTAGGTCTAGACTCAACCTGAAAAATTAGCTTGAAAGGCGACACTATTAAAAATTGGATCAAAATCAACGGACTTGGTTGGTTTTTTTAGGAAAACCGATGGACTGTACAATACATTGTCCGTGGTAGAAATTTCATAAATAGCCACTAAAAAGAACTTAATTACATTTTATAAGTATAGTTTGTTAATTACAATTTGTAGCTATATGTTAGAGGAACGGAGAGGCAAGCGAGATTGAAAGAGGAAGGAGAGTGGAAAGCGAGAGAAGGCAGATAGTGGATAGAGGTGAATTGTATTTGTATAGCTGTTGAATTGTATATGTATATCTTTTAGATAATTGTATATATGTAATTGGTATACATATGTATTTCTATTATGGCGAGCGAGGTTGGAAGAGGAAAGAGAGAGGCGAGCGAGATTGGGAGAGGGAGGATAGAGGCGAGCGAGAAAGGGCAGAAAGACAAATTGTATATATCTGTCATATAATTATATATGTATATTTATAATTTGTATTTGTATATGTATAAGAGAGGCGAGAGAGAGAAGAGAGGAAAGAGACACACATAATTATAGCTAAGAAAAGGTTGTGAGTGGTAATTAATTCAAACTATAGCTGTGTGAATATATGCTTGCTTATCCGCATAATTTTTCTTTGTCGTTTTGATTTGGGTTGATTAAAATTGAGAGACAGCTGAACAATCCATCATTTTCAATCAATTAAAAACCAACATAGAATTTTCAAAATTTGTTTGTCTGAATCAGTAAATATACATAAAATATAACTCCCTATGTCTAACAATACTCATCCACTATTGACTTTGCACAACTCCTAAAAAACTATAAATGGAAGAATAATTATACTATATCACCCTTTGAATAATAATAAATACAATGTCTTGAAAAATGTAATAGGGAAATGATTATAATTAATTGTAAGGGTAAATTAGAAATTAAGTGTAAAATTATTCATTGATTTGATAAAGTGAATAAGTATTGTTGAACATCCTAAAATGGTATAATGAGCAACTATTGTTAGATGGAGGGAGTAGCTATTTAGAATCAAACTCGGACATTTACTATTGAATAATTCTACCACTCAATTTCACATGCTCTTTGATAAAATATTTATTATTTTTATTAATTATACTCTTCAATTACAATTTTATACTTCAAAAAACAACAATATCCCTATGTTTTTATATATATATAAAAAAATGAGTGTCAATTTTCCCTCGATTTTTTGGATCGACTCTACACGTTGGTTTTCCTCAATCTATTTTTAGTAGTATGAGGATTGTCGAAGGCCCCAAACCATATAAAGAATTTAAGAAACTTATTACTCCCTTTGTCCCTACTTACTTGTCTATATTTCATTTTATAGTTGTCACTAATTACTTATCAATTTTGACAAATTAAGAAAGGACAATTTTTTACCTATTATATCTTCAATTAATTATTTTGAAAAATGTAGAACTTATTGAATATCTTAAGTTTTAAATTCAATCACCTCATAATTAATAGGAGTAAAATGATAAACTCACTATGTCAATTATTATTTTCTAAATATATGTGCTAATTTAAAAATAGACAAGTAATTAGGGACAAAGGGAGTATCTCCTTTGAACAACTTTATTTCAACATTATTTCGCTAATCTTTTTGTCGTAATTATCATAGTCGGAAATGATAAAAAAGGTGCAAATTTTTACTTTTCCCACAATTGATTTTATAGGTGATAGGCTGATAGCTACACCAAAATACCCTTATTTGTCCAAACTCCATTGCAAGCCACCAAAACAATAATTCATGCATTTATGGTCCCCAAAAGACAAAAGCTATTATATTCTATCAAACAATTAGAGGTTCTTGCGTGCAACTAGCTCATACTCCTACGATTCCACATTAACTTAATTTGTGATACAATGTATATTTATTAAGAAAAAAAAAATTATATCATACATTTTAATATTGTCTTTTGTAAAATTATAAATATAATTTTGTAAGTCGTGTAACTTATCTCTTAAAAATACTTCCCTCTGTCCAATAATAGTTATCCAATATTAACTTGACACACCCCTCAAGAAACTATATTCTTGAAAAATGTAATAGAGAAATAACTATAATTAATGATAAGGATAAATTAGGAATTAAGTGTAAAATTATCCATAGATTTCATAAAAGAGACAAGTATTGTTGGACATCTATTTTTAGTATAGTGGACAAGTATTGTTGGACGGAGGGGAGTATCAAACTTCATTAAAGGAAAGAGTAAATATGAAAAAATTATCAGACATTCATCTTGAATTTTGAATAATTCAACTGATTTGAACAATNCCCCCCCCCCCCCCCCCCCCCACCCAAAAAAGATTTAGTCAATATAGAATAGGAGTAACTTTTTACTCTTTCTCTTTCCAACAATAGTTGTCAACTATTGACTCGACCAGTTAATATCTCAAAAGATCACTCAACTTTGAGAATTTATCTAGTTAAGTATTGAACTTTGTTTTATATCAATAAAATCATTCAACTTAGGCCTTTGTATCAATAAAATCACCCAACTAATTTTATTATTAAAAAATTGGAATAGATAAATAAATTATCTAGATTTTTTTATGGATAAAACTTAATAAGTTAAAATTATGTTATGATATTACTATATAATTAAAAGGTATTCTGATGAGCGTTTTCCAGAAAGACGTTGGCTTAGTAACAACAAGTATTAAATTGTTGCAGTCATTGAATTATAAAAAAAATTGATGTCTTATAAAAAAAATTGTTGCAGTCATTAATCCTATGATAATATCAGTAATATTTATTGGTAGGATAACGTCCATCGTGATACTTTTTAAATTTTACGTACATAATAATATTATAATATTTATTTCACTAATTAAATTTATTCGTAAATTTGTTTGATGATGTTTTTTAATTTTATTTATTTGTGGAGTTAATATTTACATATTTATTTTGCAAAGTTAATTTTTTTAATGATAAATTGAGTTGAGTGATTTTATTGATATAAATATTTAAGTTGAGTGATTTTATTGATATAAACAAAGTTTAATGACTTTACTACATAAATTCTTAAAATTGAGTGACCTTTTGAGATATTGACTCTTGACTTGACACACCCGTTAAGAAATAATAAATAATAGGGGTATATTACTATCACTACTAAAAACCTGTTGAAAAACGACGACAGAAAAGCGACGCCATTTGCCACACTGTCCATCGCTT
Source organism: Solanum stenotomum (assembly GCF_019186545.1). Classification (NCBI taxonomy): domain Eukaryota; kingdom Viridiplantae; phylum Streptophyta; class Magnoliopsida; order Solanales; family Solanaceae; genus Solanum; species Solanum stenotomum. The sequence continues at coordinate 11,644,769 of NC_064282.1, read as the reverse complement.
TTTAATAAAATATTTTTTTAAAAATTATTTTACAAAAAGCGACGGACGGCATCTCTTAGTCCGTCGCTTTTTTTCACGGATTTTTGCGTCAAATATATATAAAATTAATAATTATTTATTTAATATATACAGCGACGCTTTCCGTCGCTTTTATTAAAAATAATTATATATAAATTAAAATATTAACGACGCTATCCGTCGCTTTATATTTATTTTGTTTTATTAATTATTTTTTTACTATAGTGACGGACGGCATCTTTATGTCCGTCGCTTCTTGGTCAAAATATACGGACAACTATTTTTAAAAAGCGATGGACAATGTCTCTTAGTCCGTCGCTTTTTGGTCAAAATGTTGGTCAACTTTTTAAAAGAAAAGCGACGGACAAGGAGACGCTGTCCGTCGCTTTCATTAAATATCTGAAATATCAGACGCGATTTTTTCCCATTTTCCCTCACTTCCTTTTCTCTTCTTTCTCTCTTCCTTCTCTCTAACTATTCCGCTGCTGCTGTCATTGCTGCTACCGGAACCGCCGCTGCCGCTACTTCCTCTCTCCATTGTCTCTTTCCCTTTTAATTTAAGGTTAGGGTTTTATCAAATTAGTTTTAATTTTTTTAAATTTTAGTTATATTTGATTTTGTTAATTAGTTTATTGAATTTGTGTTTTATTGAATGATTGATTGTGTTCGATAGTTAATGAATTATGATTTTTAGGATTTGGGTGCTAGTTTGAATTTGAAAATCTTTAATTTGATTGTGAATTGGGATTTTTTTAAATTTGATGATTGTTAGTAATTAGTAAATTGTTAATTTGAATTTAGAGGTTAGATATTGATGAAGTTTGATTGTTTAAATGTCATGAATATATAGGATGAATGTTTGAATGTCATAAATATATAAGGTTTTTTTTTTTTAATTAGAACTTGAATATATATAAGTAATTGTTGGATTAGAATTCAATATATAACTATTTTTTTAGATTAGATATGAATCTAGAATTTGAACTTGAAACTTGAATATAACTAATTCTTGGATTAAAAGTTTATATATAACTAATTTACAAATTATATGAACTTGAATTTAATTAATTAGAACTTGAATATGAATAATTTTTTATTAGAAATTTATATATAACTAATTTTAGAGATCATATGAATTTGAGTTTAAAACTTGAATATAACTAATTCTTGGATTATAAGTTTTTGTATAACTAAGTTTATAAATTAGATATATATGAACTTGACTTTTAGAACTTGAACTAATAATTAGAAGTACATGAATATAACTAATTTTAGAACTTTGATATGAACTTGAATTTAGAACTTGAACTTGAACTTGAACTTGAAATATGAACTTGAATTTAGAACTTGAACTTGAACTTGAAATTAGAACTTGAATTTAGAACTTGAACTTGATAAACTTGAATATAACTAATTCTTGATGGCCATAATTAATTAGAACTTAATAATTAAACTTAATTAGAACTTTGGACTTAATTTATAATAACTTGACTTAATTAGAAGTAATATAATTAATTTTTTGAAATCTTAAACTTAATTAAAATTTATGAATTAATTAAGCTTGAACTTTGTGGATCTTGAAATATAGTATTTAGGAATTAATTAATTAGATATATAAGTAATAATAAATTTACTTATTAAGTAATTATAAATATATATTAACAATATAAATTAGTTTCATGTAGTAAAATTATTATTAAATTTAATTTAAAATATAATTGAATATCTATATTTTTGTAGATGGATCATTGTTTATGGATGTATAATATGCATTATGGAACTGATTTTGATTTGAAACCTGAGTTTATTGACGGTGTTAGAGATTTTATTAAACATACAATAACACTTGACATTTTCAAGAATAATGGATTGGTTATGTGTCCTTGTAGTGCATGTAGGTGCTTAGATTTTTTTACCCTTGATACAATCATGGTTCATTTGTACCGTAATGGATTTAAACCAAGATATTTTGTATGTATTGATCATGGAGAAAGAGATGGATTGAATGGTATGCTTTATAATTCGATGCATATGGATGAATATAATATGCTTGCACCACATGGCCAAATTAGGATTGAACATGATAGGATTCATGAAATGATCAATGATGTTTTCGGGGTTCAAGGTGGGCGATGCATTATCTACCTTTTATTCCTAGGTTAAAGAGGTTGTATGCATCAATGAGGTCAGCCCTACATATGAGATGGCATCGTGAATATAAAAGGTTGTCGGATGTCTTGTCTATGCCATCTGATGGTGAAGTATGAAAGCATTTTGATAATGTATATCCTGATTTTGCTAGTGAACCAAGAAATGTTAGATTGGTGTTGTGTGCAGATGGCTTCACACCTTTCTTTAATGCTTCTTCGTCTTATTCATGCTGACCGGTATTTCTAACATATTTATTATGTGTTTTGCAGGTGGCATCCTGCAAAGGATGCTGCCCGGACTGTAAAAAACTGTGTTAGAAGACTTATACACAGACTTATCACTATTGAAGCGAGATTCCAAACAGTATACGCCAGGCGATGTTTAATGAATTTAAGGTATATATTTTTTAGTTAAGTTTAATAATTTAGTATACTTTACTTTTTTTTTACTATCGATCTAATTAACACTATTCATTTTTTCAGACTCTGTGTACTTGGGAGTCGAGGTCTAATTTGGTTATTGAGATCACATTTGAGAGGAGGGCATCCGCGAGACTATCTAGCTGGCTAAAGAAAGTTTGGGATACTGAACAACGTCCGGGTTGAATGTTGCTTCATGTTTTTTATGATTTGCATCTGTATTGGAACACATATAAATTAAAGGCAATTTCTGAACAAGCCAAAAAGGCTAGAGACAGTCTTAAGGGTGGCTCGTTGCACACCGAAGGTGCAAAGACCGTTGGAACAATTACAAGAGAGATGGTAAGTTCTAATTCAAACTTTCAAATAAATAATAATTAGTTGATTTGTGTATTTCGTTATAAGTTTTAGTTTTTATTTATAGGAAAAATAATTGGGGCGCACTCCCATTGAACCAGAGGTTTTCAAGAAGACTCATTTGAAGAAGAAAGAAAATGAGTCAGATCCGATTGTGTGGGTGGAGAAAAGGGCCAAACGAACTTTTGTAAGTTATTTAATATGAATAATATATATTAATAGTGAATATATTTATAATATGTACATATATTGATGTCAATTTTTATATTTAGTATGCAGAATGAGTTTCATCATTACGTCACTGAGAATCTAGATAGTTCGGTCCAAATGACACCTGAACTTTCCACCTAAATTTGGAAAGAAAAAGTGGTAAAGGGGACACACAAGGGTAGAGTCTATGGTCTAGGCTCTCGAAACGATGTAGGACGACTCCAGTCATGCTTAGAAGGTATTGGATCGTCACGTCAAATCGAGGCACTTGACGGTGTTCAGATTACTGCTATGTCGGCTCAAATAGCACAACTTACATCGGCACTGACTGAGTCGGAGCGGAGAAGAGAAGTTGAACAACGAAGCATGAGTGCGATCGTTCAACAAATCAAAGAACAAATGTTGAACCTCGCTCGTCGACCTACTACTTCGGCTCCTGAGGACACCAACGACAATGAGGATGATAATGTAGATCTCACTCCCTAATTTAGGTCTCTTTTATGAACTTTTGGAAACACATTTTGAATAACTTTATAAGTTTTTGTATCGTGATTTAGATATTTTTTAAGATTGCTTTACGTTTGATGTTTTATATGTTGTGTGTGATGTTTACATTATATTGTTTGATTGGGCTGGTTGAATATGAATTGAATTGATTTATATTTGCAGGTGGGTAGCAAAAACTGTCAATTTCTACTGTCAAAAAATTGCAAAAAAAAATGACAGACAGGGTTGTTTTGTTCGTCGCTTTTGTGCATTATTTTTTTCAAATAAACCCAGAAAAGCGACGGACAGGGTCCTTTAGTCCGTCGCTTTTCTTGGATTTTCAAAATATAAATTTCCAGAAAAGCGACGGACTGCGTCGCTTTTTGAAAATAAAAAAAAGTGACGGATTCTGTCGCTTTTGTTAAAAATAAATTCAGAAAATAATAATCAAAAAGCGACACAATCCGTCGCTTTTTAGAAAACATCGAGCTAAAAAGCGACGAAAGTGATTGCGTCGCTTTTCCATCGATTTTGATAAAAAAAGCGACGTAGTCCATCATTTTTTCGCAATGTTTTAGTAGTGTATATTATCCTTTGACTTTATTAAATTTAATGCTTTGAGAAATGCGTTAGATGATAAATAGTATTTAATAGTAAGGGTAAAATACACACAAAATGTAAATTATCTCTAGATTTTTCTAAATTGAATAATTATTAGTGAACAACTATTTTTAGTATAGTAAACAACTATTATTGGACGGAGGGAGTAAGTATCTTTATCAATAATCAGTTAGGTACCTTTTGTTATTTGTCCTTTAAACTCTTATTAATTATGCCTACTAAATACTCCCTCCATTCCATATTAACTTAAGCTTTGAGCCCTTTTTCATTTTTTAAATTAACTTAAGTTTTCAATCTTCAAGACTATTTTAAAAATATTTTTCCAATTTTACCCGTTAACTTAGTATTGGAATTAATTATTATAATTAATGTTTAGTTATTTTTGACAATAATTAATAAGGGTAAAAATGAAAAATTATGTTCAATTTATGTCCTAATTTACTTTTATTAAAAGGTGTGAAACACCTCAAAGCTTAAGTTAATATGGAATGGAGGGAGTATTGTTTTTGTCCGAATGGAATTGTGTGTTAATGTTTATTAATTGCGATGAACCAACACTATCCGTTAGGTTTGCAATTAATTGGACTTTGATGAGCTGGAAAAAAAGGAAAAATCTGTAAAAAGATATGTTCACGCTATAAACTAGTTAATTTTTGGACATTTTTACCCTTTAAATTTAATATTGAATATATTCTTCAATTATGTTTCCAAGACATTGAAAATGATTAATGCAATTAATTATTGATAATTTCATAATTAAACATGAAAAAGGAACCACAAAATTCACCAAAGAAAACATAAGTCTTACCCACTATTCTTACTTGAGATTTTCAAGTTCTAAGAAAAAATTAAAAATATGACAAGAGTAGTAAAAAAATATAAAAAAATACTATATCTTTTTCAATTTCTAAATTTCCTCCTCTCTACTTATTCTTTTTTGTTTATTTATTTATCATTTCTTATTTCTTAATGATAAAAATAATAATTAAAAAGTACCAAAGAGGAGTAAAGTGTAGGCTATCTATTTTACTTTATAATTTCTAAACGTGAAAAGATAAATTATATCTAAATTTCAATATTAAAAATTTATATCTATAATACTCAAATTAAAAATATGAAATTCACCAAGTTGACAAAACAATTACTCTTATTTATTTAAAGGAGTTGTTGTTATGCATGAATTTTCTAGAAAAAAATGAAATGATAAAAATATATTTTATCCGATTAGACTTAGACTGTATATGAGCGAAATATGAAGAAAACTGAAATTACCATCATGTTTCCTCCATTATGTGATTACTTCATATCCTCGAACGTATATGAATCACATTATACACAAATAAAGACTCACTAAAATTAATGAATCATATTATAACACAAATGTTGATGGTGCTTCATTAAAAATTATAATAACTAGGAAAGGATATAGAAAGTTTTTTATGATTTCAAAATAATTTTTTACAAAAAAATAATTGAAAGACAAACATCTTCATAGTTCTCTGATGATAATGACAACACAAATTTGTTAAACATGAACTAGATCAAAGTTTCTTCACACATATATTTTTCTTTCTTTGTATTATTTGTTGTTTTATAAAAAAAATGTTTGCTATTAAATGATATGTTAAAATATTAAGTATACATAGTTATAGTCACAATATTTTTTTTTTGCTCTCAAATTAATATTTTTTAAAAACTGATTAAGAATTTTTAAAATTAAGTAATTTTATTGTATTTGTTATATGAATAAATTTAAATTACCTATTGTAATTTTGTTTTTTCTATTTTTCACAATTTTGTTTGTTTTGCTTTGCTGCATTTACTTGTGTTTTTAATATAAGAGGCTTACATGCATCACTTTTAAATAAAAATAATAATTAAATTACCTATTTAAATAATTATTTAAATTCAATTTTAAATAATTTTTTAAATATAATGTAAAATAGTTTAATAATAACAGTCAAAATTGAAAATACTTTGAAATCGTTAGATATTGATATAATAAAGAAATACTAAAACTCATATGGTTCATAAGTGTCGATCCTATTTCACAACAACCCAAGATAGGTACACATTAATGTTGTTGTTTTGATATTTGTTAATTATTATGCTTTAAAAACTTAAACTACATATTTAAATATTATGTTTTAAAAAATTAAATTACATATTTAAAACTTCATATTTAAAAATTAAACTAAATATTTTAAAAAATTAAACTACATATTTAATTATTATATTTTAAAAAATTAAATTACGTAGTTCTATAATGTGTTGATTTTGATCAACTCTAAAGTATTTTTGAGTTTTGATTATCGTTATTTAAATATTTTTCAAATTATATTTAAAAACATATTTTTATGTATTAACATGACTTTTAATTGTCTCCTTCGATAGATAATTCTACATTATATGAAAATATTTTTCTAAAAAAGTATTTCCTAATGGAAAAATCCTTTTGGGCATAAAAAAATTGGCCAGAATTGTCAAAGGACATGTTCACATTATAAACTAGTTTATTTTTGGACATTTTTGCCCTTTAACTTAAATATTGAATATATTTAAGTTAAATGAAAATTCTATATTAAATGAAAATAATTTTTAAAAAATGTATATCCTAATTATGTTATACTTTATTTACATATATTAATATATTCTAATTTAATATAGTATCTTACATAAAATACATCTATTTTAAAGTATTATAATTGATAAGTAGGTATTGAGTGATCTTTTATTTATTTGTGTTTCAAACATCCTGTTAAATAATATTATTGGAGTAACTGTATTTTGTATTCTTGGTTAAAATTAGTAAAATAATTTCACCAATGTCTATAATCTTAATTCTCGTTTGGAATGATTTTGATATAAAAATCTAATGTGTTCTTCATGGCATAGTTATAAATGTCTTATCATCAATTATTTTTTAGAAGTATCTAATTTCCAAAATAACATTATTTTTTTCTCTTGAAATTCATCCTTTATATATATAGACTAATCTATTTAGTTGATTATATTTAAAGAAAAATTAAACTAATTTTTTTTAATCTACGCTTAATTACTATATTTTACTAAATTTGTATTACAAAATAATTAAGTATAATCGTAAGTAGATAAGAAAGTCATTTGTAGTTATTATTAATGAGAAATTTAATTGTCTTCTTCAATAAAGAGATTTATTTTAAGCGAAAAAATAATTTTTCAAATGCATTGGTACCTTATGAACATTTTTTAAGGTACAATTCAAAAATATTTTTTTAACTAAAGCGTACAATTTTTTTATTAACTGAACCATTTTTATCTTTAAAAATAAATCAAATGAACTATACAATACACAAAAAAATATACACTATTTTTTAATTAACTGAACAAAATATTCAGATAATGATAAGCAAATAAATCCACACATACGATGTTTAAGACTGAATTAATCATTGAAATAAAAAGGTTTTAAAAAAAATCACATGTGAGAAGTATCAAATATATTACTGAACTTTGTGAGAAGTATCACATTAAAGGAAGTTTCTAAAATTACCTTGTATGTAATTAACTTATTTATAGTGTTATGTCATATTTTCACTATAAATTATCAAAAGAATTTATAACACGAAAAATTAATTTCTTATTTTTTTAATACGTAAAATTCATCTAACTATTAAATTTATCACACAAAACTTATCTTTCTATATTTATCACATGAAAGTACAAACTTTATTAAAAAGGGGTCTGTTATTATCTGAAAAGAATAGTCTTTAAAGTTTATCATAAAAAAATATGATTATGAAATATAATATTCAAATAAGTATTTTATTTTTTGAAATATAATATTCAAATGAATATATTAGTGAAGAAAAAAAATCAAATCATATTATTTTTTAATATTGATGATAGTGTATTAAATATACTATAATGAAATTAAAATAAAGAAAACAAATGTAATATTATCCCCAACAAATTTTGTGTTATGAAATAAGATATTAACGAATATTTTTTTTGTGTGCTTGATTTTAGAATTGAATGATTTGTATATAATAGAAATAAATAAATGTTATTTTACAAGTTTAAAATTAGAAAATCATTGATAAACTGTATCCAAAAATATCTTATGGAATTAGAATTTGTATACTTTAATTTTACATGTAATGGAAAAGAAAAGAGAAAGGATGGCAAAAAAGACGAAGAAAAAGTGAATTAGGAAGAATTAAAAGAAGGTGAAGTTAGATTGTAATAGATCCCACATTATAAAGTCCATTAAATAATTTCCTTCACACAATTAATAATAATTCTAACTCACTAAACATAATAATTGTTGTTCACACGTATTTTTAAAAGCTTAGGAAATACTAGTAGTAATAAAGACTTGACTTTACTTTAAAAGAGAAAAAGGTTAAATTAGTCTTTTTACAATTCTGATCAAATTATGGCCACATAATTCTGGCCATTTAGCACTCCCCAAGAAAAAAAATTATGGTTCACAAGTTGCTTGTTTGTTTAACTTTTCATTAAATTACTACTTGGAGATATTATAATACTTTATACTAATACAATATAATGACGTTGAATATTTCTTAACGAATATTATCTTCTTTTTATCTCTTAGCCTAGAAAAGTGTAGCTACTCTTCGTTGTAGATGACACTAGAGTACATGTCATGTCAGCTTTTTGCTAACCAACAATATTTTGTTCGATCAGTTTACGTTAAACAGGTAATTGTTTAATTCGTTAAAAAAAGGGTTTATGGTTAAGCCATTTATTAGTGCTTTGTTTAAACTTTTGTCACAAAAACCAGTATATCCAAAGCAAAAGAATAACAAATAATGAAGATAAATATAAATGTATTATTAAGCTCACGATATAACTCATAAAGAATATGTGATAAGTGAGTTAAGTGCACATCACGATTCACGAGTTCAAATTATTCACAAACACAAGTTTTTTGGGTCAATTATCTGTCAAATTTCAAATCGTGTACCACTGATTGTAGAGCATTTTTTGTGTTATCAAATAATATTTTCAATGAAAAACAAAGAAGAAAACCGTTGTCATAGTCTTGTTGTGTATCATAATTCAACTCATTGCTTTCCTTATCACTTTGCCTCGAAAGCATGTATTCCTAAAAAAGCATTCATCAATCAACACACTACTAAAAGTATCATTACTTTTTCATTGAAATTTTTCGCTGGAAAATGCTCGGTGGAATTAATAAGAAAAGAAAAAATAGTACTAGTATTTTACACAAAATTATTAGGAAGTTCTCAATGATTCAGTAAAATTTATTTTCATTATGATTTTTTTTCCAGTGAGTTAGTTTTCATTGATTTGCGATACAGTGATGGATAAAACCTCTATCTATTTCAAATAGTGATATAACACTCATGAATCTTCCCATATATAGGAAGCAACACTTGTATGTTAAATTTGAATCCAATATTCATTATATAACAATTCAATTAATTTCTCGATTACAATATAGGAGATGCACAAAAATACTTTTCTAACACAAGCATCTCTTCATTTGAGCAATGAATGGATTGAAGAAGACATAAATTATCTTTTTGCTTTGAAATTGGAAGATGCCAAAATCATATTGCTTTAAAAAAAGTTATATCAGAATCTTTACGGAAGGTCATCATATTTTTTTTTTAAATGAGAAAAGAACAAATTTAATGCATTGTCCATGCGATACCCAATAATGATACACAACTGGCTGCTAATAGTCAAGCATGAAATTCACATAACTATGATGACCCATATAATAATTGGCCTATAGTTTCAAAATCAAAAAGCTCTTTTTCCAATGCTAAAGGAGCACTAATTAAAAATCTAAAAGGCCACTCCATCACATATTAGATCATGTATTTTATTAAAAATAGTTATCTCATACATAATCAATTACTAAATTAGAATATAATTGATTAAATTTTTTTCATTTTACCCCTACTGTTAATATATATGATCTTTGGAATGTGAACAATCCCAATATTAGCTATTCCTACTAAGTATACTCTCTCTATATTTTTCTAACTTATTTTTAAGTGCATTGATATGAATAAATGACAAAATAGTAAAGTTGATCAACTTATTATTGATTTCTTAATCATTGTGTAAAATAAAAAATGCTCATCTAATATAAAACGAAGGGAATACTTTACATGTTAGGTGTTCGAAGTTTATTGCAATCATTTATAAGTTTAAGCAAATAGAGACAAAATATCTTTATTTATTTAATTATATTTTCAACATATTTTTTAAAATGAAATTAGAAACAAAAAAATATTTAATATCATATTAAAGTATGCAATCATTTTAAATATAAATTTAATATGTTCGAACGGAAAAAGAGAGAATATTTTAATTCACTTAATTGTAAAATGTGAAACGACAAGCCATTGGTGTCTAATTTAGCATATATCAGTTGGAATCATATTGAAAGGTGTAGATTTTCTGTGAACGAAAAAAAAGGATGTTTGTGACTATTAGACGTGTGTGATCACTACATCAAAAATAACTTTTAGCGGTAATATAAATGCACATTAATAAATAGTGCCAAATTTTTTATCGGTATTAGTTAATTGTTATTAGATTTAATGTCGCTATATATGCTTTAGATACATCTACAAAGAGTGTTAATTCCATCAAAAATGCATATTTAGCGACAATTAAGTTATTGTCCTTAATTAATTGCCACAAAAAATCATTTTTAGTTTAATATGTGTGTCGGGGTAGGGGAGCTAGAGCTCGATATTTGCCTTTTATCCAAAAACTTTTTGATCGTGGAGAGTCAAACTACTTGAATTTTGATTAATATTAAAATTATACTAATGGTTAAGTAGCTTAAATATTAGGAAAATCACCATCCATAGTACTTTTACGTAGTTTCTAATATCTAAATTTTAATGTTAGCAAAAGCAACAAGGTATAGTCTGTAGAATATAATCACATTAGGAATATGAACAAAGAGCTAGCTGACATACCAATAGGTATATATCTTATCCTTTAATATTCTCCTTGCCTGTGCTATAATGGGTATGTACAGTTGTAGTTTAATTTGTTACCCACCTTTCACAAAATTCAATTCGTTGCAATTATTGAAGTTTGAGGTATCGCTATTTCTTTAATGGTTAATTCGTTTTATCTTGGGAGGAGTTAATCTACAACCTCGGGTACTTGAGGGGATTAAATTTCTTAAGAACATATAGTGGGTTCTGTAGACTCAGATAGTTCTTTTATTTTTCTTTTTATTTTTTATTATTTTTTATTTGCTAATCTGAATATAGAAGATAACAAAAAGTAGCAGAATAAATCCAGTTAGTTTCTTATACTGTTTAACAACAGTATGATAATTGTCACAATAGCTGCTATACGTACTACAATAATTAACTTTTTCAATTTTCATATTGTCTGTCCTGTTTGTACACTGCTTTTTTGTCTTCCCTATTTTATGAATATCTACTCTTGTATCATCATGTGGACCTATTCGGGTGCGCCTCACCATAGGCTGGATGTTGGCGTTACCCAACAATTTCATATGGCCTAACCTAAGTTAAAAATCTTATTCTATTGAAAGAAAAGCTGAATTATAGCGGTATCGCATTTGTTATCATTCACTAGACAATGAAGCATTACTAAAATGGTTTATTAGAGTTCAGGGTACTATTTGCATACATAAGCCTTATTGCTATAACCAGATATTTGTTACAGGTTGTCATTCTCCAACATTTGATCAAATAACTTATTTTATGGAGATGTTGAATCACGAATAATGTTGGAAATGCGCGTCTTCAGATTCCGAATTAATGGCTCCTCCTAAGACCTTGGACTCACAGTCTGGTTATATGATCTGAAGGAATTGGCAGGGCATGAAGAAGAGTATGCCTTAACAAGAGTTACTAAGGATTGCACAACATCTGTCATTAACGGACGATAATCTGCTTCTGTTTGAACACACATTGCTGCTATAGCAGCTACCTGTTTTAGCAAAAAAACATTAGATTTGGTTTCATATGTAGTATGAGGATAAATGTTATGACATTTACCTGGATTAGATCCTTCTTCGTGTACTGCCCTTGTAATGTTGGATCAACCATTTCAACTACTTTTTCTCTGTTTGTCAACCTTGGAAGAGCCTAATATAACAGAGAAAACATTGTTTCTATTAAACGCCTGAATCTTGTATTGTATGGGCTAATAGTTTCGTTGTTGATACTAACAATATTATAAATACTTATTGCTATACTATCAGGTCATGAAGTAAGACAAGTAACGTGCTACAACTTGTTAAAATACATTAGTTACTGACCCATGAGACAAGTACATGTTCTCCAGGAGGCCTCTTTGTATCAATTGGTACACGGCCTGTCAATAGCTCTAGAAGAACCACACCGTAACTGTATACGTCTGATTTTGTTGTAAGTTTGCCAGTTGAAGCATACCTGTTTTAAGAAATTAATGGTCACAAAATCGAAAGAACGTTAGCTGAACAACTGAGGTGTGGAGGACCACATTTGGTGGATTTTTATTTTAGGAAAGTATGTTTAAGTGTCAGCTGTAAGTCTTGAAGAAATAACAGAAAGTGACAATGTGCTAAGATAGAAACTGAAGCCTCTCCATGTGCAATATTGTCTTATTTACTCATTGATTGAGCAAGCATGGAGATGTAATACTCACTCTGGGGCCAAATATCCCGTGGTCCCTAATACTCGCGTTGAGATCAGACCGTTCAATTTGTCTGAGCCAATTTTTGCTAGCCCAAAATCAGACACCTTTGCTCTGAAATTTTGATCAAGTAGAACATTACTGCACTTGAAATCTCTGTGGATGACTGATGGAGTTGTGTGCTCGTGTAGATATTCCAAAGCTCTAGCACAATCAAGGGCTATTCTTAACCTAATTCCCCAGTTCAATGAGTTTGTGGATTGTTTATGCGCGCTGTGGAGATGCTGCTGGAGTGAACCATTAGGCATATAGTCAAAAATTAGGAGCCTGTGGTGTTGGTCTGCGCAGTAGCCAAGAAGTTCAACCAAGTAAGGAGAGTGTAAGCGACTTAATAAATCTACCTGCCAAAACAGAGAAACAACAATTACCCCTTAATAACGAACAAGTTAGGGTCAATCCTTACGGTCCATGTTGCTACACTTAAAATACATTCATGTTTATAGTTAATGATAAAATTCAAACTTGCAGTTTTTGCTACATTATTGCAATCATATGATTTATTTACATTGTGATATTTTATTTAGATAATGGCTCTGAGAAACATGGTTCTGTTAGCTTGACAATTTGACATTCCTGAAATGCTTTAATTATTCAAGAAAATGCCAAAGTACCATCACATGTCTGTATATTGCTTTGCATGTTATCCTAGGGCCTTTTTTTATTGTCTTTTCCAAGGATAAAAGATTTTAATATAAAAAAAAAAAAAAAGAGAAAAAGTCAACACCTTTTGGAATAAAAAAATTTCACCCTTGAGTGATCCTTAAATTAAAGACAACTTTAAAATCTACACCTTTTGTATATAGCACACAAACCACTTAAATCAGCAATTTTCTCAAGTAACTATTCTGTCCCCCCCACCTCACCACCCATACACAATATATGTACAGTGAATGAATAAAAAGTTGTTTACTTTCTTTTTTATGTTCATTGGTTGACTACTTGAAATCTCACCAATATTGTAATTCCTCCTTTTTTTTAAAAAAAAGACATGTCCTTACTTCTTTCTTAAATTTTGTATGAAGTCAGACTATTACGTTACATAAATTGAGACAACGGGTTAATGTGTGAATTGGAAACAATGTAAGTGGATGAAGAAAGTGAAAGAAGAGGCAATAAATGAAGTGATGACAGACCTCTAATCTAAAAGAACGTTCCCATTGCTTGCCTTCCCTTTGCAGAACTTTAATTGCAGCCACAGTTCCATCAATGAGGACTCCTCTGTACACAACCCCATAACCTCCATTGCCAATCACATTTGCCTCATTAAATTTGTCTGTAGACATCTCCAGCTGCTTGTATGTAAATACTTGAACTCCTCTCAATTTTGTTTCTGGCATCCTCCCTGAACTTCCTCCATGTCCAGGCAGACATCCACCTTTTACATCTGCCCATCACATTTTCATATAAACACAAAAAAATTAAGTGGTTCCATATTTGAACAGTATTTCTTATAAACAGAGTTGTCGAATTCAGGATTTAAATTTAAACGAGTTCAACTTTTACTTTCTTGGATTTCAACATCTATGCTCCATTTGAATTTGAATTATTGTTACCTGGACTTAAATGGATGTCGATGGTGCTATGTGCAACGAACATACAATTGTTTTTGTTGATGACACTTTTTGAACTATTATTAGTCCCATTGTGTTTGGCGGATTGTATGCGCTTAAGCATGACAATGAGAAGAGATATTGCAATAAGCAGGATTATAATTATGATTGGAACGATAACCAAGAGAACGGATGTAGAAGGGAGTATGTCATTGTGCTGGTGGTTTTTATGACTTTGAGATTCAGAGTGATGATGGCTTTCGCTATAGTTATCCTCCATGATCACAGAGAGAACGAAATAGAGGAAGACAGAAAATGGAGTTTGTGTTTGAGGAAAGAATTATGAGGTTGCAATATGAGAATATGGAATTTGTTTTTTAGGATTTGTAGATTGCACTAAGAGCCACATGATGAAGATGATTGCTTGAAATTTTGCCTTGATAGGAGGTCATATTGCCCTACATACATACAATGGCCACATGATGACTCATTCACTCACATATAAATGGTTTTTCTGTACTTCATTCTGTCCCTTCTTTTGTTATTATATAGAGGTCTAGTCTCTGTCTTGCTTTCACAAAAACAACTTTTTTGGAACGTCTAGCACCCAATTTCAATTCATTTTTAGGTCTCAAATTATTAGTAGCTCATAAATCAACTTGCTGTCTCCCCATATTTTATCATCTCCTTTGTGCAATCATCGAGGAGCGCGGTAAAAATGGTCGTAATCTATCCACCCTTTCATCTCTGTAAATTAGTCAAATCTAAATTGGTCGAGCTAGTAAAATTCTGGACCGGAGGAAAAAAAATGAAATGGATAAATTGACATGTACTAGAATTGCATGTTGACTGGGGAATACTTAAAATAATTATGAAAAACTATGGGATCCGCAATTAGTGTTCATTTTGAGGTCAAAATATGCCCTGAATTTCAGGGCAAACTTATTGGGGATCTACACAGGACCTCTCTATATTTCATATTGAGTGAATTAGCTGCAATTATATAACCTAATGTTTACTCCTATTTGTGTACAGCTAAGTAGTTGCATGTGACATTTCAACAAGAAGAGTTGCTCTATAATTTAAGCAAGAGGGAAATATTTACCCACATACTAATATTTGCATTGAACTATATAATTTTTAAGTGTCATGACACCTAACCTTCTTGACCATGAAAGTTTCTAAAAATGACATGGCTTGATTTCATATTTATATTTATTTGATGTAACCATTTGGCTAATTTTTTTTGTCACAAACCAGTCAACTTCGATTAGGTTAGGTTCTACGTCCAAACTTAACAAATAGGAATGAAATTAAACGACATGAGAAATAATCTCGTGATACATTTCATAATCTTACAGAATAATAGAGATTGACATTTCTTCACTATGCTACTAGATACATATATATTATGTAACCACGTGGTTGTACATATCCCATTTGGAATATCTTTTCACTAATTAAACCAACCCTTAAACAGTGTTGTAGGAATATGCATGGAAATCCAAAACCTGTGACTTAAAAAGTAGTATCAAACTTTTCTGGTACAAAGTTGGACCTAGGTAGGCCCAAATCTTAGCTAATTCCTTCTTTTAATCAAACATCTTAACCTTCCAAATTCCTATGGACTCCAAAATTTGATATACTTTTTAAATTACTCATTAGTTGAATTTTTATGAGTCTAAATCAGTAGTTAATGAGTATTATAAAGGTACATAAGCAGGGGTGGATCTATGGGCACCCGTGGGGGTGCCACGGCACCCACTGAACTCGAAAAAAACTTTGTATATATATGTATACATGTATAAGAAAATTATTATATATTTTCTTTGCCACCCACTAAACAATATGGTGAACAGTTTGATTGGCAGAGCAGGCGATTTGCCACACGGGCAGCACGGGTTCAAACAGCATTATTAATTTTTGAAAGCTTCATTTTTTTTTTTGTCATTTTTATTAATTTGTGAAGGTTTTTTTTCCCTTCCATTCATTCTTATTTATTTACTAGTATTCTTTATTAATTCATATTGACATTTATTCACCATAATTAATTCTTAAGTTCTTTTACTTTCTCTTTCACTAATTATTAATCTCTTGATATGAGTGTCGCGTGTTTATTCTTATCAATTAATGAGTATTGAATTATGAACGTGACATAAATATTATTAAGAATTTATTTAAATAGTCGCTTCTAAAAAGTATAAGTTTTAAAAATGATGAATATTATTAGTAAAGTTCTTTTAATTTGAAGGTTCTTTCGATCTTCACCAACAATTTTGCTAAGTTAGATGACTAGATTGAAACTAAATTTTGTATTCTCTTTGTTATATATTTGCAACAACACATAAAGTCAATGAAATATGAATATATTAAATTAACACTATTAGATAGTTTATACAAGCTCAAATTTTAGTGTGAAAAAAAATTCTTTTTTCCTTAGAGTTTCAGCGAATAAGGCCACTAATTCCTAAAAAGAAATAAAAATTGAATTGTTTAGTTAGCTCTCATCTCATAATATCTAACAGAAAATATTACTAACATGCATGTTTGATCGATTTGTTTATAAAAATTGAAAAAAGATAAATAACTCGCTTGTAACACAAAATCAAAGCAACCGACCCGGTTATCTTACTTGAACAATGTGGCACCCAATACCTCCAAATCCTAGATCCGCCTCTGTACATAAGACGGAGGAATCTGTTGGGTTGCATGAAGGATGGGATTGGCTATCTATTCTTTAAGCATAGGTTGGATAGCGGTTGCGAGTTTCCGTAAACAAAATATTCTCTAAGAATAAGCTAAACAATGAATAGTGCTATTGGAAAAACTTCAGGATATGGCAAACATCCATATATATTCAAGAAAAATAGCTACATTTTTTTCCCATGTTATATGGATATAATTAGACTATAAATAGCAAAGTTAATTGTATACAAATAAATAGTTTTTTTTATATATATTTAATATAATAAATAAATATTAAATAGGAAAGTAATTATTGAATGCCTAATTAATTATGGCAGACACATTTGTGATCTTTTCCCATGTTTACTATCATCAAATTTTTCTCTTTCATCACTATTCATACATGACATATTTTCTGATTGTTTCTCCCAAATTCATTCAAATTCAAGATCCTTTACATCACTGCAGGAGCGATTTTTGTGATTTTGTATCCATCATGTATTTTCTAATTGCATATTTATCTCGTTTTTATGAGCAATATATATCTACACATCTACACTTTCTTCTATTTTCATAGAGTTTTGATTCAAGAATTTGTTTGTCCATTTCAATGGCTGAAATTGATACTCCGAGGAGGGTTACGAGAGGTATACATTTATTTGACAAATTGTTGGATGAACTACCTTCTTTTGATTTGTGTATTACTCAACAACAAGCCAAAATTTCAGGCACTATTGCTGCAATGGAGAACGAAAGAAGAACAAAAAGGGTTAATGACCATATATACCCTTAAATCTGCTTGAAGAAATCGAATAGGCAAAATTAGTAAAGAGGAAAAAAGGTTAAGAAGTGAAAACTAATCTTGAAAAAGGAGAAAAGTCAACAATATTGATTCAAGTGGGTGTGAAAAAAGAGCAATCGAGCAGGAACAAGAGAAAAATTAATGAAATTGAGATTTGTATGTTGTTTTTTTTTTTTTTAGTTTAATGTCATTTACTTATATATCTTAACACATGTATTGTGTGCCATTGTCATTATGGATTGTCCTATTATATTGAAATTGTCAGAAAATTTGATTTCGTATGTATATAGTTGTTAAAAAATGAGTACAAGAACATGAACAAAAAAGAGATTGAGGGTTCTCTCATTGTCAATTTGTATATAGTAGAATACTTATATACATAGACATTTGTATTATTATATAACCACAAGTTGAACTGTTGATCTGTGAATACAATTATATTTGAATACATAAGTACTCTGTCAAATTTAATTAGGGAATTCAAGTATAGTTGGATGCATCAATACTATATTATTGGCCTTTTCAAAATCTTATTTAGAAGAATAATTATACAGTTTGATACCCACAAATTGTATCTTTTTTGTTCGTTTGTCTAATGTATATCCATACTTATATAGTTTGATGCCAACAAATTATATTTTTTTTGCTCGTTTGTCTAATGTATCCATATTTTTGCTTAACAACAGTGTTGTATTGTATCCATATTTATATACATAGATACTTGTATTGTTATATAAGCACAAGTTGAAATGTTGATTTGCGTATACAGTTATATCTAGATAGATAAGTACTATATCTAAGATAAAAAGTTGATTAGGGAATACAAGTATAGTTGTATCCAACGTATTCATTTTTGTGTTTAACAACAATGTATTCATTGTATTATATATTGGTGTATTCATTTTTTGTTTAACAACTAGTGTATCTATTGCCATGTAGTTCACCTATTCAAAATCGAAATACTTAACCTTCATTCAAAAATTCAACAATTTGCTTACATACAATAACTTGAATTAACAAAAAAAAATTATTAATACCTTTACGACGCCAGAATAAGAAATATGGAAACAACAAGAAAATTGAGTATGATGTATATATCACAATTTTTGTTAAATTGATAAAGAATATGATCTGATATGTCTTTAAATAAGTAATTTTTAGTTATAAAGTTAATTATGGGAAGTTGCTCATTGTATGGACGTAATGTAAAGATAGCGGGTTATATTTAGAGTCAATTCCTTATTTAGTTTGTTGTACTTAAAGATGTATTAATGTATAAATAAAAAACTATACAAAAATATGGCGAAAAAGTGATATAAATTATAGTCATTTATTGTAAATAACATACTTATAGCTATTGGTATTCATTTACCCTATAAATATAGTTATTTTTGTAAGTTGCTCATTTAATAAAAGCCTCATATGTATGGTCCAAGACATGTCCAGAAGCTAGAATGTTTCACGAGTCTCTTATATAAGATGGATCTAAGTTGGTTTTCAAATGGGCCTAGAAGACATGTAATATAAGATGGGCTGAATTATTCTTTGGGGATAACTCATTATTCTAAGAAGATGAACCTAAAAACTGGCTCTAAGAAAAACTTTGCCATAAATGGAATTATTGTAGTCTAAAATGATCATGTATGCCATTACTATCAATATTGTCCAAACTTCAATTGTTCTTTTCTAATTACAATCAAATGTCAAGTAGAATTCAAATCCAAAGGTAGGTGTGTACGTGAAATTACATTGGACCAGTTGTTATTGTGTCATATATTATCCTAATGTCAATGTTTTTTTTTAACATTTTAATAAATTCAATATATTTATACAACAAAACCGTGAAAATCACCCGATAATTAATGTTGATTTATTAATATTAATATAAGAAACTACTAAAATCTAATGAGAAATGAACAATGTGTCTAGTTTGGTCAATGACCAAATTAAAGACTTCGACACTCTCAATTTGCCGTCAAACTATTCTATTTGACATTGATCAAGATGGTATTGTGATGATACTAATTTAATTTTAATAATAAACAATGCCAAATAATCATCGTTAGAAAAATTCAATACCTTTGACGGAATGCTTCCACTTTTTTGAATAAGCTAAATGCTTATTTTTCTGTTTTGTTCAGAGAAAAGTCTTTTATCACTTTTATTAAATTTATAAAACTAAACTGTATTTTTATCAATAAAATAGTGAAATATCTCATATACAAATATACTTCTAGACTTTGAACTTTCAGGAAAAATAAATTACAACTATATATAACTTGTATTCTAGTTGTGGAATCAAATTAACATAAAATAAACTCAATAACTACACAGAGCTTTCTTAACATAAAAGTAATGTTTTTTTGACATCATAATCATGGGGAAAATTATAAGAAAGGGCTTAGGAAATATCAAAATTACTTCTGACGTTTGAATTTTAACTTGGTGCCTTCCATGGCCAAACAAATTAACCTTTTGTTTGGTTGTGTTTGTACTTTGAACCAACAAAAGGAAGGTTCGTTGAATTTTAAAAAATCAAATTCTTTTGTCATAAAAACAAACAATAACATATTCACTATCCGATAAATTCGACAGAAGATAGTGAATACACAATCTGATGTCGATAGAAAAATAACTTGATATATTTATTTTTATTTGTTTATATTAATTAATAATAATTGATACTTGATTTTTCAACAACTTAACTTCCTAATCACTTTCCCTTAACCGTGTGGGTCCCACATTTTCCATCATTCTTCTTCTTTAATTCTTTTGCTGATTTCTTCAAAATACATCTTCTACTGTTCCTCTGCTTCTTAAGAAAAAGATGGGAATTTCTTGGAGTAAAAGACATCAAAATCATCACCTCCACCACCATTCTCCGCCACCGCTGCCGCCGCCGCCGTCTTCTTCTATTGCTCCGCCCTTTCCTTCTCTGTCTCCACCACCACTGCCACCTCCCCACCCAACCTACTCCTCACCTCCACCTTCTACAACACCTCCCCCTTCCCGAAACCCTTATCCTTTACTAACCCCTCCTCCCCCACCCAACTACCCGCCTCCTTCCAATTCGAATTACCATTTTTGTTTCAGTCAGTCCAGTTATGGTACTAGACCTGTAGTCTATCAAAATCAGTATCCTCCTTATTATCATCCTCACAGTAATAACGGATGGGGTGGGTTTCGGCCTCTGCCGCCTCCTCCACCGCCGTTGCCAGCGGTGCCGTATGTGGATCACCAAAATGCGAAGAAGATTAAGAATGATGTTAATGTTCATAAGGATACTATCAGGGTTCATGTTGATGAATTCAATAAGGATTTCCATTTGGTTTCGTTTACTTTCGATGCGCTTGTTGATGGAAGGTACTTGATCATGTCTATCCTTGTACCTTTTTATATCTTTTGATTTGATTTCATCGTTCATTTTTTTTAGTTAATTATTATGCTATTGAGCTGAAGAACCTGCAATTGAAGATTAAAAGTATATTAAATTGAAAATGAGTGAGTAATCTGTAACTGATCTTATGAAGTGACCTGGAAAACTGTTGCAAGCTTATGATTATGTTTATAAATTGGCTGTTGTTAACTTGTTTTGATGGATTATTGTGGTATCGGTTGGAATTATGATCCCTTTCATAGTAAGAGCTTTTGGTTCTATTATGTGAACTTAGAACTCAGGGATAGAAGGATTGTATCATGTCGATGAGCCTGATAGTTTTGGATTGTCGGGAAAAAGTCAATTGTTAAGTATTGTTCTATGTGTTTGAAAAGAATCACATGGAATTAAAATGCCAAATCTCGCAAACCAGAATTTATTGGGTATATCAACAATTACCATGCAAATACTTGATTACTTCTAGTGTTAGAGTTAACTATTGACTTCCTTAATGTTGTATGGGAACTTGCAGTATATGCACTTTTGGGGCTTCGTTGTATGATTGGTTTATATCCAACTGGTTATTTAAGATTTTAACTGAGGTATTAAGATGCAAATTCTTCTGTTTCTTCAATCATTGAAATGATATTGTAGTAGTTGTGGCAAGAGTACCAATTCTAAGGCTTGACAAAAGTTTAATGGAAGGTATTATGAGTTATTTGTGAGGTGACCTTTTTCATTGCTTTGTCTTATATGGAAAAAACGAGTACATTAGAATGCTTTGAAGATTTGCCTAACTCTGGAAGGTAAAACTTCTTAGGTCATGGTCTCCAAACTAATAACTTATCTAATTTGATGAGCCTCATTGAGCTGAACTGATGGTTAATAATGTGTTAACAACTAGTAAGGTGTTTTATTTCCCCTTTTTCTTTTACAATCTTGGGCTATTTCCTTTGTAAATAATCCTAGGCTGGCATTGACTATATTGTGCCTCTTATTAATATGTATCTCGTTACTCAATATTGGGAATAGTGAATACAGATTATCAAGCTTTCAAATTTAAAGATGGTTTTGGTGAAAGATATTGGAATCTATTACCTTACTATGCCAGCAGGGAAATAGTGTCATCTTAAATGGCTGAATCCAGCTTACTAACCTTGTAAGCAGCACCAGGGAATGAACTAGTACATTGATATTGCTAATTGTACATGGAAATGGATTTCTGGGAGATAGCATGTATCCCCTGAGTCTCTAGCTCCAAATAATCTTGATTTGGAACAAATCAAATGTAACATAGAAAAATATTTTTGCTATTTGAAATTTCTCTTGAACTTCAGACTATCTGAGGATATTTTGACTAGTTGGAATTCTATGCCTTATCTCAATGTGAAGCCAACAAATACCTAAATAAGTAAAATTGTTATGAAGAAACTCAACAAGAAAAAGACAAAAAAAAAACTATTAGATACCAATGAGTGTGGACTGGTCTTTGATTAGTAAAACGTTAACTGTTTTTTGTTGTCAAGTTGAAATTCCGAAGTTAAACTGGTCAATGAGAAAATATCAGACCTGTATTGCATCTTGTTGGTGGCATTTAGTGCTTTCTCTCAGGATGATTTTAAGGTGTCTTCACAACCAGCTATTCTTTACTCGAATTTCATGAAGTGCAGCAAATATATTCCTTGATGAAGACTAGATTCAAAATAACACAAAAGACAATCAAATGAAAAACTAATTTAATTAGGAATCGTGGCATTTGCAATATTCTTCTTTTCTTTTTGATGACCGTGGTGTTTCGGTCAGCTTTCGTGCACCTCGACTACTTCCAGTCGATACCTGCCACCTCTCACCAGCAATAGGTACCAGGTAAGAATCACATAGTGTTTTTTTTTTTGTCTCCACAGAGGTTGTTTTGAACCTGAGACCTCAAGTTCTTAACCACTTCATTGACCACTAGGCCACTCCCTTGGGTGCATTTGCAATATATTTCTTGACCAACTGAGGTTATATCAACTCATTTTCTTTTCCTTAGTTTCTTTTGTTTAGGACTTATTTTATTTGGTTGATTATTATATCAGCGAGTGAGATGATGATCGAAGCAAGGTACACTACCGAGATGCTTAATATGGTTGGTGTGTATGTAGTCTAAAGAGATTATGTGAAGCTCAATCTCTCCACTAGATGTACCATATAGCCAAGTCCCAAGAGAAACCATGAACCGAAAAAGAAGACCTTGCCCCACCCATGAGTAAATATTTCGCAGTAGCCTCATTAGACCATATATCTTTCTTGGTATATGATATATCCAGATAATAGGTAGGAGCATAAACTGAAACATTTTCGGGATATAAAAGTAGTTGTTAAATCGTTAGCACCACATAAAAACATCTGATTCAATTTTGCAAGCTGTACCTTCATAAAAAAAATTTGCTAGATGTACTGCTTCATTGTCTAAGAAAACCATATTGTTTCCTTCGTTTTTTAAAAGCTCTTGCTTTAGGGACAAAACCCACAAAAGATGGATGTTGCCAGTAGGCAGTTCTTCTGGATCAGCCACTTCCTTAAAAATCAGATACCTGGACGGCAACATTGCTCTTTGTAGTTTAATTAATTATAAATTGTATATCTCTATCGGAAACAACCTCTCTACCCTGCAAAAGTAGAGATAAGGTTTGTGTACATCCTACCCTTTCCAGACCCCACCTTGTGGGGTCACACCCGGTTTGTTATTGTTTGTTGTTTATATCTCAAAGAGGTTGTATTTGTTTTGGTTAGTAGTAACATAATCCGTTCATTATCTAAATAAAGAGCATCTCTCACCAAAAGATCAATCTGATACGTATTTTGTGTTTCTATGAGAAGCTCAATGGAATGTAGTAAGTTGTCAACATATCATGCGAAAAAAATCCTTAATAAGTACTCCCTCTATCCTAATTTATGTGGCACACTAATCTTTTTAGTCTGTCCCAATAAGAATATCACCTTTCTACAATTAGAGCAATTTAACTTTAAAATTCCCTAATGATTTATAATCACACAAATGCCACAAATTTCAAAATCTTTCCTTTCTTAAATTTTGTGCCTAGTAAAATGGTGTCACATTAAATAGGACGGATGGAGTAATATTTAAGGGTTGGGCCTCGCTGACCTTTTAGTTGACTACTTTTTTGGAGTCACGAACAGCATTTCAATGGAAAAGTAGCCTTACGGCCATCTCTTGAAGGTTTGTGGTCCTAAGTTTCTCTTTTTTTGTTTTCCGCTGTTCTTGATGGGGTTTTGTGCAATAGAAACGAGTATATTTTTCTGTGATAAATTTATACTGTGTGCGTATACACACACACATAGTTTCTTTGTTCCAATGATTGCTACTTCTTACTTACGTTAGTGTAGCTGGTGCTATGCTTTCCTAGGTTGGCACTCATTTGATGTTTCATGGACTAACACTTATTATTTTGACAAAATGAAAGAATAAAATTCATTTATATTCTTTTGTTTTTTGACTGCAGTATCACCATTTTCTACTTTGCTAAGGAGGGACCCAACTGCAAATTCAATCCCGTATATCCCGAAATCAAGCCTGTTCAAATACCATTTGTAAAAGGACTGGGCCAAAAGTTTTGCCAGCCTTCTGGAACTGGAATTGACCTGGGCTTTTTTGATGTCAATGACCTATCAAAGCCTCTCCAAGGAGAAGAAATTTTCCCGCTTGTTATATCAGCTGAGTCATGTCTGCCATCTACACCACTGGATGGCAAGTATGATGGGCAGTCACTGGATAAATCTCCCCATTCACAGATAACTGAAGCTGTGCTAGTGAAGAATAATGATGATCATTTTCAAGTGAAAGTGATCAAGCAGATTTTATGGATTGAAGGAGTTCGCTATGAGCTGAGAGAGATTTATGGGATCAACAATTCAGAGGAAACTAATGTCAATGATGAGGAGTCAGGAAAAGAATGTGTAATTTGCATGACTGAGCAGAAAGACACGGCAGTTTTGCCATGTAGACATATGGTATGATCATTAACTTTGACAGTTGCTTTATTTCTTCAATATCTCAAGGTTAAAATATATGATAAGTCTAGATAATTTGGTACATATTATTCTTGGCCCGTACTTTTATCTGTAGCCTGTTGAAAAAATGACATTGGATTTTACATTGGGGTAAAGCTGTTCCTCTTAAAAACAAAAAGATAAGGAAAAACTGAAGGCTCTTCTCCTGATAGAGTTTACAGGTGCATACCATGGGCTATAGGTTTTAGTGGATATTGATAACATAGAAGACTTCGAGAATACGTGGCCATTTCTGATGTCTCTGGTATTCACCAAGGCACATCCACTGATTGTTGTCTTGCATCTAGTATTAAAACTTTTGTATGAATCTCTTAGGTTATAGATGTTGCTTCAATACTTAATAGCTGCAAACTGATGAATGTGGTTGTAATTTAGCAGACTTGGTACTTCCAGTAACATACTGGAATCCAGACTTTATTGGAGGTTGATATTGTGGAATATATTGACCTCTAGAGCTGGAGTTGGGGATAAGGGCCTGAAAGTTTTGAGGGGTCCAAATGATTTTTAGTAAGTTTGAGAAAGTGTTACCTCTGCGTTTATTTCTCACTGAAAAAAGATTTAGAAGAATTTCACTACTAATACGCTAATATATTTAGAATGGTAAATAACTCAAGGATAATAATTTGTTTAAACTTTCTTTTTTGATATATTATATGTCATAAGTGGGAGGGAAGGAGTGATAAACATCCCCCCCACCCCCACCCCCTCTTCCCTCTCAATAGAAGGAAGAGAAATTGACTTCATGTTTTATGACCATTAGATATTCACAAGAAGTGGAAAGATATTTCGTGTTTTTAGAACCCAGAGGGACTGAAAGCTAGCTGCTGATTGAGTGTCCCCTGAAGCTATGTATGTAGTGTTTGAGAATGCTCTATTTTATCATTTGATCTCTCCTTTGATCAGTTCCTGTGGGAACTTCTTAAATTGCCCTTATATTACATAAAAAAGGCGGAATGACCTGAAAGACCCTTGTACTTGGCTCCGTTTGTCAGTTGAACCCTCATACTCATCACTTTGCCAACTAGACCCTTAAACCCATCAGAATACAACATTTTAAGCCCTTTTCTCCTCCGGTCAGTGTGCGTGTAATGGACGCGATTACACGTGGAATTCCACATCATTTTTTAGTGCCACATGCGAAATTAAGTGCTAAAAAAATAAAAAAAAATCAAGTAGATCAATTTTTTAAGTTAATTTCTTAAACTTTTCAAATAGTCATCTTCTTCATATTTGGTTACAAATTGAGCACTAGATTCATACCCATTAGATCAAATTCTTCTTGATTTAACTTGTAAATTCAACTACAAGTTCACCAACACAAACTCAATGAACCCCAATCAAAATTTTTAATTAATTTTACAAATTCACAAGACCCATTTATTATTTTTTAAGCTTTTCAAGCTTATCAATGGAGTTTTAAAATTTTCAATAGTCACAATCATCCTTCACATTATCCACATCTCCTCGTTGAAACCATCTAATAAAAGAATGATACTAATATTTTTCAAACCTAAAAAACGAAAATTTTAGAAGAAGTTGAGGCTACTGATTTGTATAAAAAAAGAAGAAGAATAAGAGGCGGAGAAGAGTGAATTAATGTGGGGATAAAGAAAGAAGAAAGTTGAGGGTTGTGGTGAGGGGTAGAGGAGAGAGAGCTGGTGGAGAAGAAGAAAGGATGGGTGTGGGTGAAGGAGTGTTGAAGAAGATGAATCTTATTTTCCCTTTTTTAATTTTGTTAAATTGATTTTTTTAAAAGTAAAATATTGTTTTAACTTGCTTTCAAGCGCGTGTAATCACGCATATTTCCAACTCACCAATATTAATGTCACATAAGCTTGGTCAATGATCAGAAGGGTTTAAAATATTGTGTTCTGATGAGTTTAAAGGTTTGGTTGGCAAAGTGATGAGTAGGAGGGTCCAACTGACAAACGGAGCCAAATACATGTGATCTCCCAGGTCATTCCACCAATAAAAAATGAAAAAGAAGAAACATAGGTTAGCAAGAGAATGAAGTATTAAGTATACTATCCTAGCAGGAAGTTCTCTTGTTTTATAGCTATGACCTCTTAAATTCTCAATTTTTTTCCTCTTTGATGCCCGTTAACTGTGGTGTTTCAATTTTGCAGTGTTTGTGTGGTGAGTGTGCCAAAGAACTGAGGCATCAATCAAATAAGTGCCCCATATGCCGCCAACCCATTGAGGAACTTCTGGAGATTAAGGTCAACGAAGGTAAAACTTAGATGATAAGAGTCCATTGTTTGATGATATCGAAACTAATCTAAACATTTCTTAAGAACACAGAAATTTTATGAAGTTTCTAACGAGTGATGTAAGAGGCTCTATTTCTTGTGTTTTCAACCTTGACCTATATTTTCCCTTTCTGCTTTGTAGCTGCATCATAAGCTGGGATATTGTGACAGTGGAAGGTTTGTGTTTTTGGTGTACTATTCAGCGTGTGATTGTATAGCACAGAGATTGTATATAATACGGTGAATAATACGAAGTTTTTGTCAAGATTTTCATCTTTTTCTTAAAGGAAATTTGTAGACTAATTATGTCTTCCGTTTATTTGTTGAGTTAAATGGGTTGAGGACCCCCATTGTCTTTCCTCTTTTGCATTTCCCGTTTTCATATGTGATGGAGAAAAAGTAAGTGGGAATATTTGTACTGCAAGTAAAGTGGAGAAAAAGAGCACATGAAGAATCTAGGGTTTGGCTCTAGTAGGATTTTGAGAAGACAAAAGGCTGAAATGTTGTCTGAAAGTATATTTGAATGGGAACAAGTAGATTGGAAGAGGAGACAATTTTGAATGACGATAAAGCAAAAGTGTCTATGCTGATCCCAAGGTTTGAACTTTAACGCATCACTGGATCATGTTTCTCATGTTCTTGACACCAAAGGAGGAAAAAGTGTGCTTTCAACATAGTAGTAGCAAGTTTAATTCCTTTTCCACTTCCCTTTTTTTTGGGGTTTTCAACTGCACAGTCAAAGTTGGGAAAGAAAGAATATAGCTAGTGTGGGAAAAGACATTGAGAAGAACCAAAATGTAAGTTTCCTAAAGCTTTTCTTTTTTCAATGGAGAACTACATTTTCTGAAAAAAGTTTTTGCTCTGTGTGATCTCCAAAATATAGCTAGTATTGCAGTACACTATAGACTAGAGAGAAATTTTTGTTACAAGGGTGAGTGAGGAGAAAAAAATTAAAGAGGTGACAACGCCAACGGCTATGGCCTAATGGGACAGCTGGCGAAATTTAAAACATACTATTACCCTTTCTGTAGATTGTTATAGAAAAGGAAGACGAACTTTATATACAACAGCGTACAAGTTTAGTCTCATAAAGTGAAGTCTCGAAAGAATAGAGGGTATAGTTTCAGCTCAAGGGGAAAATAAGTTCATTTGATACTACTATTCCCCTTTTCAGTTCAAATTAAGAACTTGGAATCTTTTGCAATTTCGGATATTCCAACTTGAAAAAGGGTTAGGTAGTTTATTCGAAAGAGAAAAAAACTCACCATATATACATGTTGTGTCTAAATTAGTTTTTGCGTATATGAATTGCTCAAATTATTCTTTTGGCTTATCCAAAGAGTATGAATATATATAAGGAAAACACTCAAATTTGCCTATACTATATCCTCTGTTATACTTTTGGTTATTCACTCTTATATCATTGAAAAATCATCTCCCCATGGAGCTCGAATGTATGACAAAGTGGATTTTGTCAAAATGATTCGACGAAAATTGCCTAAATTTTTCCTCGAATTTTGACTATATCCTTCAACTTTGAGTTCAGTTTGGGGTCTAGGTCAAAATGAACTTTTTCCTAGCATAGGTAAAATTAGAGCATAAAGTATATAATCAATAATGGAAACTAAAGTTGCTCCATAGGAGAATTGATAAAGAAATAGAGATGATGATAAAGATCATATGTACTGGTGAACGAAAAAAGATCGAAGAAAGGACATGAGAAATTATACTTTTTCCATATATATTTTAATTAATTGTAGAGAATTTTCTCTTCTTTTTAAACTATATGGTTAAGCAAAATAGTGTAATAATAAAATAATATAAAATAGATTCCAGATTGATGGTGATAGAAAACCTAATCCAAAAGGATTGGCGTGAAGTTGGAACTGGCAACAGTGAGGCAAACAGGGAGGTTTGTCCCCCGACAACAGTAGACGCGTCTTCGCCACAAACATTATCGAGTTCACTTGAATTTAATATTTTTCATTAAAAATAATAAATTTTATATGAGAATCAACGAAAGTAATTATTTCAATTCAAATTCATCTGAAGTTAATATTTCAATTCTTTTTGACTTGTTTTTAATTTCAAACTCTATTAAAAGGCAGATCCCACGAAACAAACAATCAACAGAACACAGAGCTTTCAAGTACCAAAAGTACCATCAATATTTGACGTAAAATATTATTTTCTTGCACATGGCTACTGTGTCAATTATTGATAGAGGAATAGCTGGCTTTTCTATTTTTAATAATAATAATAATTATTATTTTTGTGTGATTTGTTTTTAATTGTAAATCCAAAGGAAAGAATTGGACAGTTGGTTGTTGTCTAGTCTCTTCATTGGGGTCCTCCCTCCTACACTTTCCTATCTGCTATAATAATGAAATGCAATTGAACATGATTAGTACCCATACTAGCAGCTACAATAACACTCACATTATTGTGATAACAACAATATACTACTCCATTAATAGTGCTTCCATTAAATATGGTTCAAAGAAAAGTCAAATTTGGTGGCATAAACGCTATATTGAGTAATAATTGAAAAGTGAAAAACAAAAATATAAAATTAAGAATCAATGGTGCTACTAATTCATTAAGGAAAAATCGTTCCCTATCGAAAGGATCTTTATTTTCATGGCACAAATTAAAAGTATTGATTATTTGTAATCTCTAATTACTATAGAAGTTAACCATGAGACAAACTTAATGGAAGTAGTTATCTGCAATTAATAGGATTTTGTGCGTTAACTTTTTTTTTTTTTGGGTTTTTCATCCCATTTGATCTTTCTATTGGGGTTTTGACTAAATTCAGATTCACGCTTCCTAACAAAAATAATTTCATTTTCAGAAAAACTCAAACCCGAAACTATCTAAGTAAAATAATTAAATACTTCTCACTTTATCACAACAACAATGATCGGTACATTTTGTTTTTTTTGCTAGCAAGGGAATCGATTCCAGATATTTTCTCTGTGCTATTGATGTAAAGTGAAACAAACACATCTGAAACCAGAGGAAGACCTTTTCGTCCTTATATTTTGTGATTGATTGGACAAATAAATTTAGGATCTAATATTATTGGATTTTAGATTTTAAGTTACTAACTTTCAAATTAATAACTTATACTCTTTTCATCTACTTTTAATTGTTATGTTGTGTTTTTCGAAAGTTAATTTAATTAATTTTCAATGTTAAATTATTTTACATTAATTTGATACTTTAAACTAGAAATTTAGATATTTAAAAACTATACGAAAAGTACTAAAAATGCAACTTTTTGCATATTAATATGATGAAAATATCATCATAAAATGTTAGTCAAATTTTTTATAG
This sequence comes from Solanum stenotomum, assembly GCF_019186545.1. NCBI lineage: Eukaryota > Viridiplantae > Streptophyta > Magnoliopsida > Solanales > Solanaceae > Solanum > Solanum stenotomum. The sequence continues at coordinate 11,613,720 of NC_064282.1, read as the reverse complement.
TTTGACTCTAAAAAAGAAAATCATATTAATTTAAAGTGGACGTAGAGAGTAATATTCCATGAATTTTAAAGTATATACATATTTTAAGTATTTTAAGATATATACATATTGATTCTTTAGCTCAACACTCGATTGATTGTGCACATAATTTTAGAAAAAACACTAAAAGAAAAATTAACATGAAAGTCAAATATAAGCAAACTATCAAAATTTTCTTTTTTCTTTTAATATGTAGTAATAAAAATTACACCTTTAAATAATGAGCTGCTTTAGCCAATATAGCTCTACTATCTTTTACGACAAAAAATAGAAGTAAAAATAATGGTGACTGTCCTAGCAAACTATCTTTATTATTTTTTATTATGAAAGATAAATCAGAATGTTAAACTTACAAGTTTAGTACTCTTTTATCCTTTTGTGCACTTAGACAATAAATCACCTTTCTCTAAATGTAGTAATTTATCACTCATGTAGTACTATATTATTTTGACATTCCCTTTTGGAACCATTCCAATAAATTTAACCTTTTCCTAACATGGAAAACTTTATTCCTTCCTAATATTCAAATATTCGAACCAAATTATTTTAATACTTCATGGGTCCTAGGAAAAATGATAGAACTTGAGTATGAAGTAAATACACCTAAATTTGTTTGCATGAATTTGTATATTGATTATTCAAAAAATAAAAAATAAAATCTACTGAACAGAGAAAATAATTCCAAATAGTACTCCATACCTAATTCTTCGCTTGATTGAACAACCTGGAGGAGCTGCTTTTAATAATTTTATGAAAATAATTGATCAACTCTATTGACTACTTTGACTAGTTGATGGCATAATATTCTTGAGTGCTAATATTTGGTAAATTCTACGGCAGAATTTATTAACCAGTTTTCATTTTAGTCAAATCATTAATTAACATTAAAGGTTGACAGAGACTTTTTTATCATTTTTTTTTTTATACTGGTCCGACTAATAGAAATTTGTAGTAGGAAATCCAAATTTAGAGATAAAATATTTTCTATCAAAAATAATTTTATATCAGACTTGATTGTAGACATCTAATTAAGATAAAATAATATTTATCACTTCACCTCCATCGATACGTAACAAAGACAGGTCTATATATATTAATAGGACGAGCCATTATGGTACCTAAACCATTTTCTTATCATGCTTTAAAAATCAAATCGTCCTCTATAAACATGACATTGCGCATGTTTAAGTTGTTGGATGTCAAATTTGTTATCGCTATAAATTTTTAAAATACTTAGTTGTTTAATTGTAGAAGTAATTTAATATTGAATTTGATTTCAGAAAATATTTGGATTCTTAATTTTGGAGATAGTATATCACTTTGTTTATGCAGCTACTTAAAATCGTATGATTAATAAATTTTAAAAGACAAATTTCATTGATATTTTCTTTTTTTATTGCTTGTATCTTTCTGACAAATTTACTGTTCTTCTATCGGAAGATTGTATAAAATAGCAAACTATTAATTCAAATTAAATATTATAACCATTGTTTGATTTAATTGTAACCCGTAGCAAACAGTTGTCATTCGCCTCTCTCCCTAAGTTTCTCGCTCGCCACTCTTGCCAATCTCTCCCTCGCCTCTCTCTCTTTTATACAAACACAAATATATAAAATGCGTTTGTGTTTGTATAAAGCGAGAGAAAACTGTATATACAAATATGAATACATATATTTTCGTTCTATACACTTATAATTATACAAATTCAGATCTTCCCATGCCCAGTTCTCTTTTGCCTTTCTCTATTTCTCGCTTTCTACAAACACAGATTATACAAATTACAATGTATAATTTGTGTTGTATAAAGCTAGAGAGAGATTTGATATACAAATGTTTTATTTTGATTCAATTGTATACAAATTCAAATTGAATGTAGATATACAAACACATAAAATTGAAACGAGAGGCTGTCAACGATTTATACAAATGGTCTGCCAGCAAAATTATACAAATCAGAAACTCCTGTCAGTGAGTTATACAATCTGATGTTCCATAGGTAACATAAAACTTGTTATGAAGAGCAATTATACAAACTATAGCTATAACTTATTCTTTTTGATGTGTTTAAAAAAAAAAAAATCTCTTACCGGCTTACGATAGACAGTCTCGTTTTATGCTAATTATTTATCACACGAAATATATGACAACTTAATCGGCGGCGCAGACTTGTATTTCGTTGTTGCCGACGTCTAACACATTTTGTAACATTAGGCGATATACAATTTTGTCTCTCATTTCTATACCAACCATTCTTTCTTTTTTTTTCTTTCTTTTTTTTAATTACCCTCTCTAGGAGCTCCCACCCCTTTTGCTCCCTTGGTGACTCGAACTCATAAATCCCTCTCGTCTATACCAATCATTCTTGGTTTACATTATTTCACTAAAGTAGTGACGATAGAGAAATTTCAGATCAAATTATTAAATTGAAGATATTTGTTCAATTTTGTGTTAAGAACATTTTTCATTTTTTTGAAAGTAAAATAATGATACATTTGTTTACGAGAAAAAGTCATATTATTTGATGTATTAAGTAAATTTAGGGTTTTAGGTTAGGGTTAGAGTTTAGGGCTTTAAGGTTTATTTTAGGTTTTATAGGATTTAGGGTTTCTTAAGGGTTATGGTTTCTTAGGGTTTTAGGTTTAGGATTTAGGGTTTTAGGTTATTGTTTAGGGTTTAGCGCTTAGGGTTTTAGGTTAAGGGTTTTATCTAGGTTTTTAGGGAGAGAGGAAGCTTCCGGACCATCTTTTCCAGCCAGATAGCGAGCGATCACTCAGCAATGAACATTAACTGAAAGCGGCCGGGAATGAGTACCTATCCCTTATGGGAATCGAACCCGTGTCTTCGACATGAAAAGACGATGTCCTAACCACTGGACGAAAGGGACCAAAAAGCCATTCTTCATATACCTCAGCTCTGAGAATAGAAGTGTTTCGTTTTCTTTCTATACGCAATTCAAGATTTCGTTTGTGTTCATGTTGGCGATTTCTAATGTGAATTCGGCGGGTCATCCCCCCTTCCTACTGGTTCCCCCATCGACCCAGTGACACACCAACCACGCCCCTTCTCTTTCTTCGATCATAAAGCCCCCTGATCCCTTTATTTGTCTTTCATACCCCCTGAATAAGTAAGACCCCGCTCTTTCGAATTAAAAAAAAAAAAGGGGCGAAGTGCCCGTTTAAAGTGGCGAAGGCCTATGCTACAGTAAGCAAAAAAGTAGGTTGAGGTTACGAAGTCACTTAATCGAACTAGAAAACTATAAAGAAAGAGAGGCTAAGGTTACGAAGTAAGGTCAGCTGGTTAAGGAAAGCTCAGGTTATGAACTGCTCTTTCGGCATCTCTTTCGCTTGTCCAGTAACCTCTTCTTTCTCAAAAAGAAAAAGTCGGAACCCGGTCTTGACGCCCCTAAACAATAGCAGTAGCACGAATCCTAAGCTACGGCACGCGAAAGAATGGTTCCATGAATCATGGGCGGATCTTAACAAATTTCCTATCAGAGGATTACTACGACTACATCATCATCGAGGCGCCCCGGTCTGAACATGCCAGGTTGGTTGACAAACCCAAGGGCAAAGCCAGAGGGAATAATAGGAGCAAACTACTGGTGATAGGAGTATTTTTGGATAAAATTATTGATAAAAGAGTATTTTAACATCAAACTATTAAATGATGATATTTTGTTTAATTATGCATCGTTCAAAGATTATTTTGAGTTTTTGAGTTCAAAGGCGAAACTATAATTAATAGATTATACATACAAAAATGTTGAAAGTGGGTATCAAACCCACATATCTCGCAAGAAACAGAAATCTTGCATCCTCTTTTCTACCTTTGGACCATTTGTTTGTTTTTTTAAATGGATTCAGACTGTAATAATTATAGTATAAGTTTATTAGAATGTTTAATGCAAATATGAATTTATATAAAAATTATGTGAACTCGATATTGTACTATAACTTCATTATCTACTAATAATTCCTTCTTTTCTTATGCTTATTTTGCTTTAAATTAAATGTATAGAACTATCATGCTCTTAATTATGGTGTACAGATACACAAGTGACTTAGTTACAACCAAATTGGAAATTATTATGATGCCTCAAAATATTGGTTATGAGACCATCCTTTCTGTGACCCTTCTTTTGTTTGTCTATTATAAAGGCATAAGCTAATATTCCATGTATAAAATATTACAAATTGCCTTCATAATTATATTTTTGAAAGGGAAGTTAATTAGTTGAATCCATAGAGCTAACGCTTTTGAGCATTTGTCACAACGCATATTTAATCTACTTTTTACTTTCCAATCGATAATATTTTTTGGAATATGTTAGCGCTGCGAGCCAATATTTTTAGCAAATTTTAAATTAAAAAAATAAAAATAAGAGAGAAGATGCAATAGGGATATAGAAGATAATTTACCGGTATGATTTTTTAGCTCATCATTAGCTTTTCGATTTAGGATATGCCAATAATATTACTTTAAAATGATAATATTTGTTCTTGCATAACCAAGATAAAAATTCATTATTACTAATCTTATAAATTATACCTATATTATGTTGCATGTTTAACATATATTTACATACACACGGATATAACAAAAATATTGTTTAGATAAATCGATGCTGCAACGCTGCATTCGGTTATGTTCCTAAGTCAAGGAGTTTGAATTTTATGTCAAAAATGAATAACAAAAATATAAATTAGAAGGCCGATTATATCAAAGAAGGAATTAATCTCAAGTTAACGGTTAATTCAAACTATGTGTAGAAAATAAATTTTATAATAACAACAAGACGACAAACTAAACTATATCTTTTCATGATTGTTTGATCCATTAATCGCTCAAGACATATCAATATTATGTTATTCTCTTCATTTCAATTTAAGAATCTTAATTAGTTTAATTTTACACCAATTTAAAAAATAAATAAAAACTTTATATTCATAATCTCAAAAAAAATATATATGTAAATTTTAAATTTATCGCGTAGAATATTGAAATAGAAAAATCATATATCTCAATATTAGGGGTGTTCAAAAACCGAACCAAAAAAAGTGTTATTGGTTTATTGCTATTGGGTTATTGGATTAACGGGTTTTTAATAGCTTTATAAAAAAATTATCTGATTCGGTTTGGTGTTAATTTTTAATATTGGGTTATTGGATAAACTGATAATCTATTAAGACTATAGTAATTTACTACTTTTACCTATACATAAATACTAAAAATTGATCTCAATATCTTACTAGTTATGTCTTTGTCATTTAGCCTTCAATTATTACTTCACTGTGACTTTGAGTTCACAACTCCACATTATACAAACCGTCAAAACTCTAAACCTAAATAAGAACCCTATTCCTCTTAATTTCTCTTTGTGTTACAAATGTATATATAGTTCTTTTCACGTTTGTTATTATTGTTTCTATTTTATGATCAAGTATAAGTTACATTATTATCTTGTCATGAAAAAATTATTAGAGAAGTCATATATTTGTTTGATAAATATTTTCTTATTGGTTAAACCGAAAAATCGAACCGTTAAAGATCAAAACCGATTAATCAAAATTGATAAAAAATATCTTATTGATTTGATTATTGATTTAGTATATTTCTAAATTAAAAACTAATAAATTAAATTGATAATATATAAAGTCGAATCGAACCGACCGATGGTAAAGAACATTTCCTAAATCACGATTTTTGGTATAGCAAATTAAAAATCGTTTTACAAATCAGCCAATAGTTTGAAAAAGCACAAATTCAATAAAGAAAGATTTTTATGGTTTTTGGGTTAAGTGTCCAAGTGAGTGGGTAGTTCTTTTTTGGCACCATTATATTCAAACTTTCTTTAATTTTTGACAGAAAAAAGTGGTGCTTTCAAAGGGGGGCAATTAGGCAAAAAGAAACCAAAATTTCTTCACGGGGTTAGGCTTTCAAGGAAACAAGTACAACAATTATTTTGGTAAATTCAGAAAGTAGGTCCAAAACCAAGGCCAAGGGTATGATTTAATTGTGGAAAATCATGAGATTTCAAACTCAAATTTTAAGTTTCGCTAAATCGAATTACTATATATTTGTGCTGATGAAAAGTAATATGTACTTTTTGAAATTAATCAAGATGCTTGTAAATTGATTCGAATAACACAGAAAAGAGAGGTCTAAACATAGAGAAAAACATATCATTATCGAAACCAAACCCTAAAAACTCTATTTTATGTCTCGACTCATAGTGGTTGTCTATATCAGACAAAGTATTGAAGATTGGTTTTTGGATTTGGTGTCCCATTTTAATTTACGTCTCTTTAAATTTAACAAGATATATTTCTATAATAATGCTCTACCGTCCTTTTTTGTTTTTCCTATTTTAAAAATTTATCTTCCACTCAAGTTATAATATGAAATTTTCATAATATGTCCAACAGTTAACTACTGTCTCTCTGCCTTTTCTGGTATGTGGTACTTTATTCTATTTGTATTTAAAAAAAATAAATACAATTTAGAACTTTAGCTGTAAATTATAACCCTATTATATTAATTATGAACCATTTATACCACACTAGTCAAGACTATTTAATAATATTGGAATAAGGTGCACTGGCTCTGACACAAGTAATAAGGGACAAAAAATTAATTTTTGTATGGCTCTTTTTGTGGACAAAATTCATTTAAATTCACTGCATTTATCCTACAACATTATCTCTTTCTACCTAGGTAAGGTCCTCTAGCTTTCTATCAAAATCACTAGAGACAAAATTTTGTGAATAATTTAATGTCAATACTTATTATAGAGACATGACCTTTTTCTGATTTTTAATAACAAGAAAAGCACGTTACAATTTATTTTTTCATGTCAAATGAACATTTTTTGTGATTTGCAATAGTAATTATATATATGGTGACTGGTGTAATAGAAGGATTAATAAAAAATGATCTGTGTTTAATTGCAACATAAAATGTTACTTGAGATTGGTGGAAGAAGGAAATGATTCTCTAACGCGTAAAATGATTCAATCAATTTAGGTAGATTGAATATCAGGTTAGCTCACTTATTCAGATTTGAGAAAAAAAGTTACGTAAATTCATTACTATGGAAAATGAATAAGTTTGACTGTGTGTATTTTATTGGTAGTAAGATCAATCTTCTTTATTGAGCATTTTTATTTACTGAAGCAACTTGAACAGAATAAAAAAGTAAAGAAAGAAATTCATCGACCTACGTTAATAACGTGATAAACTAACAAGTTGATCACCATTTGTTATACTTGGTCCCATTAAAGTTAGGTTATATGTCAATAAAATTATAATACAATGCATTTAATAGAAAAAGGTTCTATCGTTTTAAATTTTTTAAATTTCTTTTTTATTGATACCCTAATGATTATGATTTATGAGAGTTGATATATATTTTTATCATGTAGGTCAAAGTGTAACACTTTGAGGTTGACAAAAGAGTAAAAAGTGTAACATGTCCATTGGTTCGTAGTCCCGTTCAACCTAAAAATTCTGCAATTCAATAATTTAAAGTACCATATATTTAATGGGAACAAAAGACTTTTTCATTTGAAAATTATGGTATACGAGTAAAATGGCAATAGTGATCTCATTAGAATAACTATTAAGATTTTGAATATATATAAGGAGCATTTTCAAGTAGTGCAAGCCAAACAATGATACATTACTTTCTTATGTGTAAGTTAAATGTATGAAATTGATTTGGATGTCAAAATCACAAAATTTCTTTGTCAAACTAGTCTAATATATTAGGTATTTAACTTAGCCATTTGATAGTTAACAAGTGCACACAATTATTTTTGATGGATTGAGGTAGGCACTAGGCATTTTATTATTAAAGTTAGTCAATTGGGCCAATTATGATTGAATAGATGGAGAAATTAAAAAAATTAAATTTCAGTAGTCAATGATTATTTAAAATCAAAACGATTTATAATATTATCAAAAGAAAGATAACTTCGACCTTCACAAATTACAATAAGCGATGTCTGAGTTACTGTACACAAGTTGAAGTAAGTTTCATGAATATTTGAGTGTAATTTAATATGCTGATAATTAAAAAAAAATCTTTTTAAAATATCAAATTACTTTAAAAAAATTATTTGTAGTAAGTAAAAACTAGTTACGTGGAGGATACATAAAAGAAACGTATGTATTAAATCTCGAATATTTAATCATTTGAGCAAGACATGTGAGCTAATTACGGAGAAATTGACATAAATGATAACTTATTTTTAGTTGTAGGTTTAAAATACTCCCTTAAGTATCAATTTTGCAGTTTAAATCTTTTAAGTTTATAAAAAGTAGACATTTTTCGTCTTTCGTCAAGTTTTCAAAAATCGCAATATAGAAAATACATCCAATACAAATAATAGACAAAAGTTAACAGAGAAATTGCATCTCAAAAAATTTCACTAGGCTCTTTAAAATAGATAAAAATAAACTATAAAATTTGTACTTCCAAATGTGAGCTCCCTTTAATAAATATTTTCTGTATTTTTACAATTTCAAGAATAAGAATTTACTAAATACTTGACTAATTTAACGTTAAAAAATTAAAATAATTATATTTTTAAAAACTATTTTAAACGTATGTATCACAAAAAATAAAAGATCATATTTATCATTTTCTCCTGTAGTTAGTTATGCAATGGAGCCAGAGAAGAGTATAATACTGACATATTTTTAGTGGAATAAGTAGCCAACCCAAAAGAAAATAAAAGAACAAATTCAAGGTCGATGAACACAAAGTTTCAAAGTCTTTACCACTTCCGTGGATGTAGTGTAGTAAATGAATTATTTTTCTCTTCATTAGAGGTTCGATTTCGAAACTTCAATATATAAATTTTGTTTGTTAAGGATTGTTTTTTTCAAAAATGAGGCTTTACGTAATACAAATTTAAAATAATTAAACTCTATAAATAATGAACACCGTAAAAAAATTATTCAAATCCCCATATTATGATGCATGCTTTATCAGTGGTCAAATCTTCTATTTTAGTTCACATGAAAGAAAAAGCAAAACAAAACTAAAACTCATTAAAAAAACATGGCAACCCCAAAAGATCCTATAATCTCACCGTCCTATTTTACGTGATTTATTTAACTGAACACAAATTAGAGAAAAAAAGCTAATATACAAAATTTTATAATTTAAAAGTAGTATTTTTTTCTGGTGAACACATTAAAAAAAGGTAACAGAAAGCAGTATCATCACTAATGAGTAATGACCAATTTATTAAAAAAAAATGTTTCTTTTCGGACTGCCCATTCAAATTTGTTCTTATATTTGGAATTTGTATAAATATAATCCTCAGAAAGGTGTTATATTGAATAAACTTAAATTAATGTCTAATATCAAATCATATATTGATCTATTTACCGATAAAATATTAGATTGTCACGTAACATTCATAATTAGTTATAAGGTCTTATATAATGATTTAAAATTTACTTAAAAATCATGTTCTAATTTTTTTAATAAAAGAGATTTTTTTAAGCTTTTAGAAAAGAGTAAAAGAAAATTGGTCCAGCAGTAGGAGTAATAGAAAAGTAAGAAGGAACAGTGCACTCTTCATCATATAAAGCAGAAAGAGCCAGGTTGTAATAGGAACAGTAATTATCACCCAAACTGAATTGTGGTATAGTGATAAAACTATTTATCTTGAAATTTTGAATATGAACTTTTTTTTATATTTAATAATCCTCGATTAAAATTTAACCAAAATTACAATATGAGATTCGGTGTCTCATTCAAATCTAATAAAATTTACAATATGAGAGAGAGTGAGGCTTTTGGAGTGTCAAGTATATTTGGAGGAAAATAGTGATAGTTAAGTGATATTTTATTTCTAAATAAAACATAAAAGATATTTCAAGGCAATTTCCGGTGACCATTTAGGGGATTTATTGGATCCGGATACCGAGCGAAAAAATGAAGAGTAGCTGAGTGTCTTCTCTTCTTTGAGATGAAGCCGACATTGCTCTTTACCGTGACAGCTCACTCACTTGCCTTTAATTTTCATTTCCTTCAAATACCCCCATCAACCTAAACCGACTTGTTTTAACAATATTTTACTCTTCTCTACACCACACCTCACCACACCGCCTTCCTTCCCTCTTCCTCTTCAAATCTCAGCTACTCCTTTTTCACTTTCTTTTAAGTGTCTAACCAACATTCAAACCTCATATTTTCAACTACTACTCTCCCTTTTCTGCTACTATAGTACAATAACAACAACTCCTTTCTTGTTATTCTGCATCTGCTGACAGAATGAATAAACAAGAAATGCTTAAGTCTCAGGTATGACTAATTTCTTGCACACTCTGTTTTACTACCATTTGTTTGGATTTACTTTATGTCAGTGTTCATATGCAAGGTTTACTAGTTTCATACTGTCACTAATACAAGTTTTAAACTCTATTTCTCTCTGTTTCCTTTGGATTTGGTAAAGACTCATTTTTTATGCCTGTTGCACTCTATGTTTTGGCATCTCAAGTTATATTATGTGGAATTTGTTGAGTTTTTGGGGGTTAAGTAGGCCTGTAGGCTGTAACCAGCTTAACTATGTAGTCATTTCTTGAACAATTTTCTGTTTTCTGTACCTTATGATATCTTTTTTTTTTTTTTGCAGACTTGTGTTCTTAAAGTGAATATACACTGTGATGGCTGTAAACAGAAGGTGAAAAAGAAATTGCAGAAGATTGAAGGTAATTAGAGTTGTTTAGCAGAGAACTATATGGCATATTCACATGCTTTGGGGCCCTAGATTAGATGTCTGTTTTTCTAAATTATTTTAAATATTTTTTTAACAGGAGTTTACACAGTGAAGATAGATTCAGACCAAAGCAAAGTAACAGTGACAGGAAATGTTGATTCAGCAACACTGATAAAGAAGCTAGTGAAATCAGGGAAACATGCAGAGCTATGGGGAGGAGCTCAAAAGGGAGGTTCCAATTTCAGTATGATGAACAATTTCAAGAACATGCAAATGGACAACTTTAAAGGTGGAAAAGACAACAAATCTCAGAAGGGAGGTGGTGGTGGTGGAAATAAGGAACCACCAAAGGGGAATGCCCAACAGTTTCTTCAGATGATGCAGAATCTCAAAGGGTCAAAGGATAATTTCAAGATGCCTAATGTTCCTAATCCCAAGGATCAAAAATCTGTGAAGTTCAATCTGCCTGAGGATGAATTTGATGATGAGTCTGATGACTTCGATGATGAATCTGATGATTATTATGATGAATCTGATGATGAATTTGATGGCCCTCCACCTTCTAAAATGATGCCTGCTATGGGGGGTGGGGGTGGTCATGGAGCTCATGGGCTTAATGCTATGATGATGAAGGGTGGGCCTATGGGTAATAATGGTGGAAATGGCAAGAAAGGTGGGGTTGAAATCCCAGTACAAATGAAGGGTATGGCTGGAAATCATCATGATGGTGGCAAGAACAATAATAATGGAGGAAAACAGGGGAAAGGAGGGAACCAGAACCAGAATCAAAATGTTGGTAAAAATGGTGGTAAAGGTAACAATAATGGAAGTTTTGGAGCAGCAGCACCTCAGAAAGGTGCAGGGGGAGGGAAGATGGATGGAGGTCTATTGATGAACAGTATGCAACAAGGAGGGCCACATGGTATGATGAGTATGGGTCAAAAAAGTGGAGGCCCAATGACCATGGGCCCAATGGGTAATCACCCGATGGGTCATATGTCGGCAGCTCAAGGACTACCCGCCGGTGGTCCTGCCGGATACCCCGGGATGGGTCAAGGTGGCAACAACCCTTATAGCCAACAACAACAACAGTACATGGCACAAATGATGATGAACCAACAGCGGCCTACCGGATATGACATGTACGGAGCCCATCCAAACATGTACGGTGCCCATCCGATGATGTACGCTCGGCAACATCCATCTGTGAGTTACGGGCCACCACCGCCTATGGGAGCTCCGGTGCATGATAATTTTACTCATATGTTCAGTGATGAGAATACAGGCAGCTGTAGTATTATGTAAATTGTTTTTTTTATAAAAAAAGGTGTGTACTTTGTTTTGGTCTTTAGATTATTATGAAGTAATGAGAGACTATGCTTTTGTCTTCAGAAAGCAAATTGTAAGAATTTTGCTCTACCTATTACTACTTTTTCAACAAGTAATTCTGGTGCTTCACATCAAGAAACCCAATTTTGTTGAAGTAATTACTATCAGGTAGCTTTAATTTAAGATCCTAATTAAGGTCTTGTGAAATTGACTATGCTTGCAAGTTATTTGGTCCCAAAAACAGTTTTGGAAGTCACAAAATTTAGACATATTTTAGTCTTGGAAATTGGAAAGGAATCACTTGGAAAGGAAGATTGTTATTCGATTCAACACTGGCAATGGATCTTCTTCTGCTTTTGGGAAAGTTTCACTCTGTTGGTACAGTAGCTAAGAAGTTTTGGTTTAAATCTTCTCTTAGAATTCACTTCATTATAATGAAGACACAGTTCCCTAGAAAGGGGAGAAGAAACAAATAACTACAGGAGGGATGAAAAAGACAATTCCAAATTTTTAATATATTTTGTTTGTAAGATATTTTAAAGTTAGTAGTGATAGTGTTGACTAATTGGATAAATATCACATTGATATTTTTGGGGCAGGAGGGTGAAGATATAATGGATCTGGCAAAAGCTTTAATTACATTCATGTGCACTTATATTAAATTAAATCTGTGTCATAATTCTTGAGTTAGGTCAAAAACTAATTAATCAAATTTACGACGTACTAGTACATAAGTTTTGACCAAACACGTGAGTTCTGGAATTCTGTGTTATGAATATTTTAAAAAAGAAGATTTGCATATATTTACTCTGTGAAAATCAGAATTCATCAATCCAAGAAGTAGTGTCTAGGTCTTTGTAATAAATTACAGAAAGGAAATTGCAATTTGGTTGTTAAAAAATTGAAAAATTCTGCTTTGTCTTTGTGATAATTAATGAAAACACATGCGACCTTTGTTATTATATTAATCAATATCTGCAGTTTTGGTCTGTGAAATACTTAATGGTTTAGGTACTCTCTTCGTCCCATATTAGTTGATCATCTTACTAAAAATAGTTATTCAATATTAGTTGTTCACTTTACTAAATCAAGAAAACATTAATTAAAATTTTCTGATAGGAAAAAAGGATAAATATACCCCCGACTATCGTAAATGGTATGCAGATACCCTCCGTCATATTTTTGGGACATTGATGCCCATGCCGTCCTAAAACTAAAGCATATATACCTTTTATACTAAATAAAATAGATATGAAAGCCATCACACTTGCTTGTATGTTTGGGTAAGAAATGTTGGAGTCTTTTGCTCATCCCAAACATTTGAATTTGAATTGCGTGTTTGTACAGGTTAACCACTTAAAGCTCATAGTATTTAATACAACAACAAACAACAACATGCCCAGTGAAATCCCACTAGGTGGGGTCTGGGGAGGGTAAAGTGTACGCAGACCTTGCTACTACCTCGTGGAGGTAGAGAGGCTGTTTCCGGGAGACCCTCAGCTCAAGAACCACAGATCTAAGTGACAGGAGAGATATATATAAAACATAGCAGCCAATACAAAAGATAGCGTATAATCAACAAATGAGACAATAACAACAAGAAAGTAATGCGATGCGTGAAATGCAGTAAACATCATAGGGCTAGGTCTACTCCAAACGCTAACAACCCATACCCTTGCAAGGGAAGACAACACGCTAACCCTACTAACCTTCAACCTTAATACGCGACCTCTACTACTTCCTATCTAGAGTCATGTCCTTGGTAATGTGAAGCATAGCCAAGTCTTGTCTAATCACCTCCTCCCAATACTTCTTGGGCCTACCTCTACCACTCCGCGTACCCTCTACCACCATTACCTCGCACCTCCTCACTGGGGCGTCTGCGCTCCGTCTCTTCACATGTCCAAACCATCTCAGTCTCGCTTCCCTCAACTTGTCCACCACAGAGGCCACTCCCACCTTCTCCCGGATAACCTCATTCCTAATTTTGTCGCTCCTAGTTTGCCCACACATCCATCTCAACATCTTCATCTTCGCAACATGTATTTTATGAACGTGTGCGTTCTTGACTGGCCAACACTCCGCTCCATACAACAAGGCCGGTCTAACTACCACTCTGTAAAACTTACCTTTAAGTTTCGGTGGAATTTTCTTATCACACAATACTCCAGAGGCAAGCCTCCATTTCATCCAAGCAACCCCAATGCGATGTGTGACATCATCGTCGATGTCACCACTCCCTTGGATTACAACCCCAAGATACTTAAAACTTTCCTTCTTAGGAATGATTTGTGCGGCAAGTCTCACTTCCACATCTGTCTCATCCACCACATCACTGAATTTGCACCCCAAATATTCTGTTTTGGTCCTACTCAACCTGAACCCTTTGGACTTCAGCGTTGTCTCCACACCTCTAACCTCGCATTAACTCTATCCCGCGTCTCATCAATCAGTACTATGTCATCTGCAAATAACATACACCATGGGACCTTCTCTTGAATAGACCGCGTCAACTCGTCCATCACCAAAGCAAATAGGAAAGGGCTTAGGACTGATCCCTGATGCAGCCCCATCTCAACTGGGAAATGTTTTGAGTCTCCTCCAACTGTTCTAACCCGAGTCTTGGCTCCACCGTACATGTCTTTATCGCCCTAATATTAATCATTGGGACTCCTTTAGACTCTAAGCACCTCCAGAGGACATTCCTCGGTACTTTGTCATAGGCCTTTTCAAGGTCAATGAACACCATATGTAGGTCTCTCTTCTTTTCTCTATATTTTTCTACCAGTCTACGTATAAGATGAATGGCTTCGGTAGTCGAACGTCCCGGCATGAATCTAAACTGATTCTCAGAGATGGACACCCCTCTTCTCACCCTCATCTCCACCACTCTCTCCCAAATCTTCATAGTATGGCTCAACAATTTGATACCCATGTAGTTGTTACAGTTTTGGATATCACCCTTGTTTTTATACAACGGAACCATTGTACTCTACCTCCATTCTTCAAGCATTTTTGCTGTCTTAAAGATAACATTAAACAGCCCAGTTAACCACTCTATGCCCGCCTTGTCCATGCTCTTCCAAAATTCTACCGGAATCTCATCGGGTCCGGTCGCTCTTCCCCTACTCATCTTACTAATAGCCCATATAACCTCCTCGGACCTAACGCACCTACAGTATCCAAAATCCCGAAGTCTTTCAGAGTGTGCCAAATCACCCAACACAATGTCTGCTTCCCCTTTTTCATTTAAAAGTTTGTGAAAGTAGCTTCGCCATCTTTGCTTGATGGAGGTCTCTTCCACTAGTATTTTGCCTTCCTCATCTTTGATACACTTCACTTGGTCCAAGTCGCGCGCCTTCCTTTCTCTTGCTTTTGCGAGCCTATACAACTTCTTATCCCCACATTTGTCCCCCAGCTCGACATACAAGCGTTCGAAAGTTGCCGTCTTCGCCTTCGTAACAACTAACTTAGCTTTTGTCTTTGTCGTCTTATAGACTTTCTTAAGCGTCCGCTTCTCTTCCTCGTCTACGCACTCCACCAATTTTATGTATGCAACCTTCTTCGCTTCTAGTTTACCTTGGACTTCCCCATTCCCCACTAATCTCCTTTATGGCCTCCAAATTTACCCCTTGACACCCCTAACACCTCAGAAGCAACTTCCCTAATGCAACTAGCTGCTTTATTCCACATGCTGTCCGCATCCCCGCTACCACTCCAAGCCCCCATCCGCATCAGCTCCTCACCCATCTCCCGAGAAAGGGCAGGGGTCAACCCACCCCATTTAATTCTCGGTCGATCAGGTAACATCTTCATCCTCCTATCCCTCTTAATCTTCAGGTCCATCACCAAAAGCTTGTGTTGGGTAGTGAGGTTTTCACTTGGGATGACCCTGCAGTCCTTAAAGAGACCTTTATCACCCTTCCTAAGGAGTAAGTAATCTATCTGGGTCTTAGCTACCGGGCTACGAAAGGTAACCAAGTGGTTCTCCTTTTTCGGAAAGCATGAGTTAGCAATCACCAACTCAAAAGCCTTAGCAAAGTCTAGAAGCGAAGTTCCACCTCCATTTCTCTCCCCAAAACCAAAGCCTCCATGAACATCATCAAATCCACTAGAAGTTGCCTCGATATGGCCATTAAAATCTCCACCAATGACAATCTTCTCGGTATTCGGTATACCTCTAACTACCTCATCTAAATCCTCATAAAAGAGCTTTTTGGCCTCCTCGTCCAAGCCCACTTGAGGGGCATAAGTACTAATAACACTCAAAGTACATCCTCCAATAACTAGCTTAATCTTCATCAGCCTATCATTAATCCTCCTAACCTCCACCACTTGCTCCCTCAAATCCCTGTCTACTAAAATACCCACTCCATTTCTATCCCTTGACCCTCCTGAGTACCACAACTTAAACCCATCAACATCCCGAGCCTTTGGCGCCTACCTATCTAGTCTCTTGGACACAAGCTATATTTATCTTTCTCTTCTTGAGAATTTTCACTAGCTTTATGGACTTCCCCGTCAACGAACCTATGTTCCAAGATCCTACCCTCACGTTATGAGAACCCGTAACCCCCTTACCACTATTATCTCTCGACCTCGGCCTCAACCGAGGACATGACTCACTACCACCATCAAATACCAAATCCACTAGAACGAAACTGCAATCACAGTAAGATCTACACAGGAATACACTAAAAACTGCAACAGTAGTACATAGTAAGGGGCAATATAACAACAGCTACACTATATGGTCCAGTACAGTGTGTATTCTAAAGGACACGATAACACCCACTATATTATATACTGCAGCACAGGTCAGAACTATATTAGAAAACTGAAATACTGTTCCGGGATAAACGATCTGCAAGAAAGGGCCCAACAACGACTAGATTCAGAGCAAAAAAGAGAGAGAAAAAAAGGATAGATAGAACCTGGTCGGTGAAGATGGAGGGTTTCGGTGATCTATGGGTACTTTTCCGGCCATATCAGGTTGATCTCCGGCGACACACAGTAGCACTGTCGTCTCTCTTCTGGACTGGTCGCCGGGAAAGATAGATGTGTTCGCCGGAGAAGCTGAACAATGTTCTTACCTTCGCCGGGGTTTGCTGTTCGCCGCTCGCTGGTCCAAGCAGTTGGAGCTGCTGCTCGTTGTTATCGTCCTCACTAGAGCTTAGGAGGAGAGAGAGAAAGAGGCTCGCCGATCGGAGCTTGTCCTCGCGTTGCTTCTGGCCGGCGTAGCCTTCGTTGTGGCCGGAAATACCAGAGAGAGAAGAGAGAGGAGAGGGCTCATAGTATTTAATACATATGTGATAATTATCTTTTATGTTCCTTTATTGCATGATAAAATTATTTGGTTTCCAAAACATACATTATAAGCTACTTTTTGGTTATTGTTATTTGTAAATGTGACTTGATAGGCATCTTGACATACACTATTTACAAATGTTAATAGATTGCAAAATAATGTTTACTTACAATTTTGTCGATTATTTCGACTTTAACTTGAAATGAAGAATTTGAAAGTTGAACAACTTGTTTGTTTGAGGAGCTTCTCAAGGGCAATAATGGTTTTCACTCTCTAAACTTCTGAGATTTATTTTCTAGTGAAATTAATTTCCAGTCACAATCTTCCAAGTACTTTTTTTCAACTTCAACATCATATAGTCTTGTTGCCAACATCAACTAAATGTTGTCCCAATGGTACATCAGAACGAGTTGTTTTTGACTATACGATTGTTTGGTTACCAATCATTCTGAGTTGCTTTTTGATGGTTGTTAGGTTATCATCATTCCTACATATGTAATTCGCATGGTGCCAGTAATTGATATCAAGCATCTGAAGTTAGAAATTATGTCGTGTTATTATATTACTAAAGAGTTTTTAGAAGACTTCATTTGAATTCTTCCAGATTTAGAGACTTTGTCATTGACCTTGGGTTCCACCACAAAATTCATTAAAATAATCTACAGGTCCAATTGGTTTTTTCATAACTAGAGATGTCAATATGGGCTAGCCCACCCCATTCGGACTAACCCATACAAACTTTGAAATTTGACAGGCCAAGCCGGGCTAGCCCATTTTTTGTGTGAGCCCGAAAATAGTCGGCCCAACCTACAAGAACGTGGGCTACGAGCTTTGCCGGGCCAGCCCGCTTTTTTTAAAGTCTATTTTTTATAATTTTTTAAATTAAATTATAATTTAAAAATATTATCTTAAATATTGACAAGATAATATTATATGATGTTAGTGTTACTACTTATTAATCAAATAAATACATTAATTTCTCTAGTTTGGTCACTTTGGTGACTAACAAACTATATAAATACAAAGCACACATAATATTATTAAAAAAATTGTATGTGAATAATTTTATACATTTTAGTTTGACCACTTTGATGACTAACAAACTATAGAAACATAATACATGCATCAAGTGATCATAAATATGAAATGTGTAGAAGTTAATTTCTCTATTTTGACCACTTTGGCGACTAACAAACTATATAAATACAAATGCATACATAATATCATAAAGTTTTGTGCATATGAATAATTTTATACATTTTAGTTTGGCCACTTTGGTGACTAACAAACTATAGAAACATAATACATTTATCAAGTTGAAAAACCATACCCAGTCTCTCTTGGAATACTGAATATGTCAATAAATAATGAATTGTATTAATCCACATATGTCAAGTGATCATAAATATTATATGTGTAGATGTGAATTTCTCTAGTTTGGCCACTTTGGTGACTAACAAACTATAGAAACATAATACACACATATTATTTATTAAATAGTTTAATGACCACTTTAATTTATTGCACACTTTAAAAGCAAAACATAATTATTTCATTGTGAAAAGATTAAGGATTTTTAGAGTTTGTGCAAATTAAACTTTGCTAACAACACTTTATCAACATAAGAATCCAAACACCTTAAATAATCGAGAACAAAATTACAATACTACAAAAGAATTCAACAATAAATTTCAACATAATTTAATTGCAGTTCTTCGCGTCAACTAAATTGAGTGAGTCAGGCGGTTGTAGGAACATCATTAACACGTCACACTAAATTCTAGTGTTGACCACTAAACTCCAACACATTATTTAGATTCTTTTTTTTGTTAGCAGTAAACTCTATTAAATTTTCACAATCAAATATTAATTAATTAATTAATAACTACAAAATTTCTAAGATGACATCAACATAAATGCTATCCAACATTAAAAGTGTTGATTCTGGTTAGCAAAGAAAAGGGAAAAAAAATCTTTCGTTCCAGGCTTTTTTTTAAATGAGAAATTAATCATCACATTATTAAGCTGATACGGTTATATAATTTATGAAGATTATCCGTTCAAATAATCCAGGCTCTGATACCACATGTAAGATTAAATATTTTAATACATAATATCGGGATCTTGAACACGATAATCTTACATAGAAATCGTTAGGGGGACATACCTGATACCGATATCATCACAGAGACAAGCGAAAACGTTAGTCATAAATTGATTTCTACCTCCTTGCTCTAGCCTTACGTTACCACAAGCGTCAACGATGAAATTAATGTAGAAAATATGTCATAACCCTAATAGGTGGAGAGAGGACCAATTTATAGAGGTCAAAACTTAATCTGGTACGTCCATTAAATATCTAATGTACGGACGAGATCTATTATTCATTAAATAATATTTATGGTTTTACTTGGGCTACAAGTAAATTTGGGCCATAAGTAAGAAATAATTAATAATAATTAATAATAATTCTTACAAAGATATATTTTGAAGTCGTGTGCTAGTTCCAAGCATTTGAGTTTGATTTGCAAAATTGAAGAGGTAAGCTTTTTTCTTTCCTCCATATGCTTACGATGTTCTTTGATTGTATGTCATACTGCATTTTCTTGATGCCCACTCCCAACTCTCGAGCCCTTTCCAGAGGATCATAGACAAACTCTACAAAGTTTGCAAATGAAATTATTGATTACACATCAACATAGTTTAGCTGGATGAAAATTATGAAATCTTTGAAATTGATAAAGGTAATAGGAAGAAAGTGTTGCATAGTAGCTTACTTATAAGCTAACCTTTGGATGACCTTATAAGAAAAAACTTATTGTTTGATGGCTTTTGTTTTGTTTTGTTTGGTGGCCTCAAGTCGTATAAGAAAAAAATTGTTCAATTTTATTTAACACCAGAAAGCCATAGCTTCTTTATTTTTTGGTTAAAAGGCCCGAAGAGGCCTGTATTCATAAATAAAATACATACAGAAGCCATTACACTTGCTTGTACGTTTGGGTAAGAAATGTTGGAGTCTTTTGCTCATCCCAAGCATTTGAATTTGAATTGTGTGTTTGTACAGGTTAACCACTTAAAGCTCATAGAATTTAATACATATGTGCTAATTATCTTTTATGTTCCTTTATTGCATGATAAAATTATTTGGTTTCCAAAACATACATTATAAGCTACTTTTTGGTTATTGGTATTTGTAACTATGACTTGATAAGCATCTTGACATACACTATTTACAAATGTTAATAGATTGCAAAATAATGTTTATTTACAATTTTGTCGATTATTTCGACTTTAACTTGAAATGAAGAATTTGAAAGTTGAACAACTTGTTTGTTTGAGGAGCTTCTCAAGGGCAATACTGATTTTCACTCTCTAAACTTCTGAGATTTATTTTCAAGTGAAATTAATTTTCAGTCACAATCTTCCAAGTACTCTTTTTCAACTTCAACATCATATAGTCTTGTTGCCAGCATCAACTAAATGTTATCCCAATGGTACACCAGAACCAATTGTTTTTTACTATACGATTGTTTGGTTACCAATCATTCTGAGTTGTTTTTTGATGGTAGTTAGGTTATCATCATTCCTACATATGTAATTCGCATGGTGCCAGTAATTGATATCAAACATCTGAAGTTAGAAATTATGTCGTGTCATTATATTACTAAAGAGTTTTTAGAAAACTTCATTTGAATTCTTCCAGATTTAGAGACTTTGTCATTGACCTTGGGTTCCACCACAAAATTCATTAAGATAATCTACAAGTCCAATTGTCTTTTTCACAACTAGAGCTGTCAATATGGGCTAGCCCACCCCATCCGGGCTAACCCATACAAGCTTTGAAATTTGACGGGCCAGGCCGGGCTAACCCATTTTTTGTGTTAGCCCGAAAATAGTTGGTTCAGCTTTCAAGAACGTGGGCTACGAGCTTTGCCGGGCCAACCCTCTTTTTTTAAAGTCTATTTTTTATAATTTTTTAATTAAATTATAATTTAAAAATATTATCATAAATATTGAGAAGACAATATTACATAGTGTTAGTGTTACTACTTAATCAAATCCACAAATAAAATTATCTTTATAATATTTATTAAGTTTGATTTCAAGTAAAAACATTAATAGCTAAATAGATAGATTAACTTAATTGTTTTCCAATGATCATAATAAAACACAAAAACTATGACAATATTTCATAGGCTACGGCCTATGTAGTGATTCCCTAGAAATTTTAGGGAATTTTAATTTTATGTAGTACATATTTTATAAACATAATTTGTATTTTAAATTGTAATATTTCAAATTTTAAACATATTTTGAGTTTAGACTTTTGTTATTTTTAATACTCAATTTTATTTTTATTTTTTAATTAATTTTGTATTTGGCCCACGGGCTGGCCTTATCCATATTTCTCAAGCTCCATAAATCGACAGGCTTATTCAGGTCGGGCTAAAAACATTTTTCTTAAATGAGCTCCAAAAATCATAACCCAGCCTTATAAAATTACGGGTTAGGCCAGGTCGGCCCAACGGGCCTAGCCCATATTGACGGCTCTATTCACAACCAAATTCCTATGCTTGTGGTTATCTTTTGTGTGGTCATTTTATGCACATTAAACTTTCAAAACGAATTGCTCTGCACGACTCACTAAAGAGAGATTATAGATTGGCTAAGGATAAAATTTTAGGATATGAGTGAGAATTCATGGAATCGACTGCTTTGGTCTTAGTCTAGTTAGGTTTGAAGTACTTTTCTTCTGATTTTGTTTCTTTGTTTATGTGATTGTGCTTGACAAACTTCATATTTTATTATTGCAAATGTATTTTAGTAGAGAGAATAATGTGCTCTGGCAAAAGAAGTGCGCAATCCAAAGCCTGATAAGAGAGTATCCATTCTTAGAAATAAGAACTTATTTTGAACTCCATATTATCAGAAGTAGAACCTCGGAGATTGGAGAAGTTGTGCAACTGTTATCGCCAAAAAATTGTTGCGTGATTTGGTCAATCATTATGTTGCTGGACTACTTTTTTGAAAGAATGCTTTTGTAAAAGTCATTTGGAAGAAAAGTTAATGTGACGGATATTTGTTCTGTTTCTTTTTGTGCAACTAGTTTTTTTTTTTGGTGAAGTGCCTCAACTCTTCTGTGGATATCCATGATGCTCTATTGAGAAAAACTGATGAAGTTACTTCAAAAATATGGTCCTCCTTTTAGGTTGATGGTTTAAAATAGTTCCTCAAGTATCAATTGAATACTTTTGGTTACCAAGCTAAACGGTTGCATATTTACTTACAAGTTAGATATATATAAGATATTTTTTGTTACCTTACAATAAAAGAAGTTAATTGTCTTTGCTAGGAAGGAAAACGTATTTTCAATCTTCTCATGTTAGATTGGTCAAAATGCTTTGGAAAGTGGATAACAAGTTACTTAAAAATGAAGAAACATGACTTTTCTAAGGAAACAAGCTCCATTAGTGATTGCAAGTTCATTCCCTCCTCCCCACCCACCCGATACCCACAACCTCTACCCCTTGATTATCCCACC
Source organism: Solanum stenotomum (assembly GCF_019186545.1). Lineage (NCBI taxonomy): Eukaryota > Viridiplantae > Streptophyta > Magnoliopsida > Solanales > Solanaceae > Solanum > Solanum stenotomum. Next base: position 11,590,769 of record NC_064282.1, on the reverse strand, counting down.
CACCAACCTCACTCCCTACCCCATTCTACCCTAGTATTGTTTTCCTAAAAGAAGTTGAATAGAATGAATGAATGAGGAGAAGATGAGCAAGGTTATGTGACTTGTGAGAGTACTCCACTATGTAGAAAAGGGATAAGTAATGGATAAAATTAAAGCATTGTGAGGTTCAAATACATAAGAAATTAAATGCTCACTAATTAAGTAACAATGGGAATTAAAAGGTTAAGCAATCAAAGTCTCCCACATAGATAAGCTGATTTTTTCACATTCAGTAAGTCATTTCTCATTATTTCAGAATCGACGAAGTTGGAATGACAATAGGGAAGGACAAGATAGAATTTCCAATTTGCCTATCGAAAGTATCCGCCAAATTCACTTATGCATTCAAGTGAGAGATGAAGCTAGAACTAATGTTCTGCCCCACAGATGGCGAAACATTTGGCCTTCTCGTCCTGAAATTTATTTGGACGAAGTGGAGTTTGGTGCCAACTTTATAGAGTCATATGATAAAAGTGATGCAGCCAATAGAAATTCCTTCTTAACATAGATGAAAATAATCCTTGGAAATTCTATCTTGTCCTTCCCCTGAATATGATTTTTGAAGTTGACACACTCGTTCTTCGCGTGGCAGTTGATAATTCTTCTGCTGATTCCATGGTCGAAAAATGGATTGATTTTGCCTTGAACAATAAGATTAAAAACGCCACATCATAGTTTTAAAATGATTCATGAGCGTTTTGACTTGCGCGATATTGTATTTGTAGCTGCTTCATTTGTTGATTTAAAGATCCGGTGTTGTGAGATTTCAAATTATTCTTTTTATACTCCCTGCTATAAGATCCTGCATGAAGGAAAATGATTTCAGGGATCACATTGCTGGTGTCCGCGAATGGAAGAGGTAAGCATTGAGGATACTGCATTTTCCTTGTTTTTTATTTTCTCGTGTTAGATTGGTCAAAATGTTTGGAAAACCGTTTTTCAAAAGAACTTATTTTCCTCTAATTTTTTTTTTAAAAAAAGACTTCCGTACATAAAATACTCTTTCAACCTCACCAACCCCAACTTGGGATCTGACCCATGACTTGGCACTGATGGCGACTCAAGCCGTAACCTCGATTCTAATCTCAAATTGAGATCAGAGACCTAACCTTGAGCCTGAATCTGATCTTGACCCCGACTGGGGCTCGGGGTCAGATTGAGTTTCAACTTGAGGTTGGGTCCCTTGGGTTGAGGATCAAGTTAATGTCAGGGTCAAGGATTGTGTCTCAGGTCGGGGTGTTGGACAAGGTTAGGGTCGTGTCTCATGTCGGGGTGGGGGACAAGGTTAGGGTCGTGTCTTGGGTCGTTGGTAGGGTCATGTCGATTTGAAGTTTGAGTTTGTGTTAAATGGTGGTATTTGTGGTCCGATATCATAGTATTTATGCTTAACCATTCTAAATAAAAGAGGCAAGCTAATATTCAAACTATTGATTTAAAGCTAAATTTTAGTAAGTAGTTCAAATTTATACAATAAAATTTGTATATGATTTTGTTTGAATTTATTTATAAAGGGGATATTCGATCCACTCAGCACACATCTCTATCCTTTATATAAAAGAAAACTTATTTATCGTAATATATAGAAAAATTCAAAGTTTAATGTAATATTTTAAAATAAATAGTATTCAACACATTTTGGAGCTACATATCATACCTTCCAATTACAACAAACCAAAACACTTATATAGTCCTAGAGTATAAAACATTGCACCTTTCAAATTCTAGTTTTGGATGCAAATGAACTTCATTCCCCTAGCAATCATAATGCTACTGTTGATCTTCAAATTGAAACTGATTCTATCGGAACCATAGAACTCTTGGAGAATATACATCAAACTTACAGTTCTACTATTTGGTCCTGCAAGTCAAATTTGAAGAAATCGAGGAATTCATTGGTCCGCCATAGCTTCCATTAAGGGAACAAGGTAGCCGACATTTTGTCCAAATTAGGTTCCAAGCTAACACAGACCACTAATTCACTTATCCTACTAACTCCACCAGATGTAGCAAAGAAGAAACTAAAGGCATATCAAGATGGAGTATCATCTCCTAAAATAGTAGTATGATCTACATGTAATAAGTTAGCTTGTTTTGGTAACCTATCTGTAATCGCAAGTACTAATAGTGATAATGTAATGTTAAGTACGTAACTATGGAGTATAAAATATCTCCCTTTTGTCTAAAAAAACAAGGAGCTACAGATATAAGAGAAAAGGGTTTTAAGTCCTAAAAGAGTAAGTTGCATATATTAGCACAACGCCATGATTAAGCGCTTAATTAGCTACTAATATACAAATAATAATTCTTTAGGTTTGATAGTTAAGTAATTATATCCATACTACCAATTGATTAACACAAAAAATACAACATTATTATCAAATGGAATAGAATAAAATAAATAAATAATATTGAAGTTCTAAAATAACACCCTAAGCTCAATCATAGAATATATGGCGATATGGTTCAATATTCCCGTTGCATTAATATCTTGTTGTGGTTAATTCTCTGTGTACTGAAAAAGTTACACAAGTTAATTGCTCGATCAAAAAATATTTATAATCACTAACTAATATATATATATATATATATATATATTATACATGTGTTAAAACTAGCTAGAGAAACAAAAAGGGATATATATTTTTTGTGTGTTTATATATGTGACATAAAATTGAAATCAACAACACTCCTTACTCAAAACTAGTACACTTGCATCTTAAGACGAAAAAACAAACAAAAGTAACTTAAACTAAAATTACATAGACCTTAAACTATATCACAAGAACATAGATAGAGTCATACTTGAGGAAATTAAACTTTTCTTCAATCTTCACTCCATTTCATTAACGAAAGACGATTTGGAGGTGAAATTGAAGTTAGAACAACTAGTGTTACGTGACAATAACGAAGAGCTCACACCCAATCTCGACCTGACCAAATCAAACTCAACAAAATTATCTTCCAATTGATGCACCCCTATCACAATTGGAGCCTTTGGATTTTGTCCTCCATCAACAAACGCCAAGCATGACACACCTGGTCGTGCTTCAACTACCGAATTTGTTCCAACAATAGTCCATGTAACATTTTTGTTCTGCATCACAAAATCAATGTTTGGAACATTTGTGCTCGAAGAGACATTGGAATTGAAACATAATCCGAATGGTGATATTGGATCCACTTGAGATATCCTAGAGGATTGGTTCGCGAAAAACTGAGTGAAAGTTGTGAAAATGCTGTGTTCAAGAGCTGTGTAAGGTGCTGTAGTACTAATCATCGCGCCACCAAAGTTTCTAGTCCTTGTTGAGATTAAAGATGAATGGTTCAATGGGACAGGCTTGTTGTTTACGAGAATTGACCTCACTGGAATGAAATATTCGCCTTGTGAACCGATGATTATTGGCGTGTAGGTTAAGTTACCTCTTTGTGTTCCATTCAATCCACTACTCCCAAAAAAGATTGCACCATTTTTTTGTGTGGAAGAGGGCAAGCACAAGGAGAATTGACGAGGGAATCCGAAATGAGAGGCAAATTGAATTGGGAGAGAGACTGAACCATGAGCTAATCCAGCTACTCCTTGGACATTATTAGGAAAAGGACCTTGTAACAAAGATGATGGTGAACAAGCAAAAAGAAAGTGGCGAATAGTAACTATAGGACCAAAATTTGAACCAGATTGAGTAATGGATTGAATTGAGAGAGAATCCTGAGCAACTTCGCTGGTTGCAGTTTGGCTAGTTAAAGGGTTTGTTGTTGTAACAGCACAAGTGTTGTTATGGCAACCAGGCCTAGGTGTAGTGGAAAAGCATTTGTTGCACGAATTGCAACCAAAACGAGAACATTGAGTTGAGTGACAAAAGGGGGCTAAATAGGTTGATGAGAGGTAATTTTTTTCGCAATTCAACCATAAGAACTTGCCATTCAAGTCAATAAGCAATGGGATTGATTGCTGGGGAGTTCTTTTCGTGATGTTGGCTATGTGAAGACCTGTGGCAGAATCCTTAAAGACCGGCAAAGCAAGGCCGTCAGGTTTGAAGGGAGCACTAGTAACTTGTGATTGTGATAGGAATACAAGACTTGAGAGTGCCAAGAAAGTAAGAAGAAAGTTAAAGATTGATGATGCCATATTAAGAGACTGATTAGAAAAAGAGAAGTTGTTATTACCTTCTATGGTGATGAACAAACACATATATAGTGTGGGAAGGGTCTGTAGTTTATCTTCAGTTATGGATAGAGACAATATTTGAGCTATTTTGTCATTTTTAATGGATGTCAGGCTTGCTTTTGTCTCTCTTTAAATCAATGACGCTAAACAGGGGATCCTGTAAACAAGCTCAGTTTAGCATGTTACAAGACAATTCACTCTGTGAGTTGCTTTACAAGTATTTCCGCAAAACCCGTATAGTGTTGTCATTGTTATTTTGTTTGATCCTTCTCAATGACCTCCAACTGATTCATCATAACCTTATCACATCTTCCCTTCCTTAACAGTAAAAAGTCTCCTTTTCACTTATTACATTTTCTACTGATGAGACATCCACACAAAACTTCACTATTAGCTATCTCGTTCCACAAGTTTTTTTCAGTTTCAACTTCAAAAACTTCGTTCCAATATTGTTCAAATGCCTACTATAGATCTCCTACCGGGAGAAGAAAGGAAATAATAGTGGTTTTAGTCACACAAAACAATCAAAAAAGAACGGCAGATATCAAAGGTCTAAAGTACCAATATTATAATTTGAGGCCGATAAACAGCAATTCTGACATTATCCGGGACAAAATTATCCTATTCATCTCATCATCTCATTTAAGCACATTTTCCCCTTCCTATCAGTGGAGGCTAAAGTTACAGATAAATTGCACCGAGGAAAAAATTCATCATCTGTATGTCTCTGGCAAGCGGTAACCAGTCATCACTAGTTTGTTCGCGGACATTTTCCCTGTCTTTGGCATAACGTGCCAATGCAATGTTAGATTAAAAGCTTTACCACGGAGGTTGCTTCCCTACAACAAGGAATAAGGTACTTGTGAAAATCATGAGATGAAGAAGAAAGCAGAATAAAGCAAAATGCTTCAGAAACTAACCTGATCAACAAACCGATACTTGTTTGTGGTGTGAATCAAAAATTTTGCATGTTCCTTGGTGGGAATAATACCATCCCACAAAGATATCTGTTAGTAAAACAATCATGTCAGTAGAAGGAATCAAACCAAACTCTCATCTGGTAGGAAAACAAAATACAAAACAAATTCTCAAGCAGGTGCTAAAAAATTAATGAGTTGACATATCCTTGGAGCTTCTACAGCCAGCTCCTCAAATTAGGAGAAGACAGCCCCACGAGGTTTCACTAAGCATATACTCATACTTACAGGAAAATCCTAGCACTGACAACAAAGTACAGGACTGTTAATTTACAAGGAGAAGCAAAGGGTAGATATGTCGTTACATACTGCTAAGCCTTACTTTCAGTTGCAATACATTTATCAGACAACGACACGAGCCTCAAATAAGATCTAACTAGTAAATGTAATACAAGGAAGATATTAATTATATGCAGTTCTCAACCAATGGAAGATAGACCTGATTTAGAGCGTTCTTTGGAGTTTCATACTCAGCTGCCAAAAATACAAACACCTGCAAATTTTAACATAATTAGAATTGCACAATTGCTACAACTGTAAAGGTAATCCAACCAACAGAGATCTGACCGATCAACATATCTCTTAAAGAGTTTGAAGTTAAAACTACAAAACTTTGAATTCAAACATCTAGGAAACTTATTGCACGTAGTCTTGTTCTATTTGAACTATTCCAGTCTCTTGAACTTATTGCACGTAGTCTTGTTCTATTTGAACTATTCCAGTCTCTTGTTACACATGTTTTTTTTTTTTTTTTGATTTGCACCGGGTGTCCGAGTCTCTTTGAGCCCCGACTAATCCCGGGGGTGCACAGGCCCTCGGCAAGGAGTTTCCCGCAAGTGCACCACGGTTAATTCAGGTTTTACCCAGTCCGATGGCCCTTAGAAATTGTTTGCACCTAGTGGGTTTCGAACCAGTCTCTTGTTACACATGTTAGGTGACAGAATTTCAATATATGGTATATTGAAGCTGTAAGACACTCTGAATCCCGTCCTCCAAATTCTCAAGGAAAATAAAAAGGGAGGGAACTAAATACAACCAGCTTTCTCACAAGCACTGCAACAGAAATCATTTCAAGTTCATCTTAATTTTCACTAAAAAGAAAAGGTGAAAGAGGAAATACTGCACCAAGTCATTGGACTTACTGGGCAAACTTCAACCAATTATACAAGAAGGCATAAATTTAACTATCTGACACTGCTTTATATAGTCACTAACAGCTTGGTAAATTTGTGTATTACATTCTATTTTCCAATTTCCACATCCTGTAATCCAGAGCGTTGACCGTGGCATCAACATCTATTATGACCACCTCTCCTCTCCACTCTAGTGAACTCCAGTGTTTTAGAACAGGGATGAAAAGTATACATATATTATGTCCTAGAGATTAGCTTAATTGAGAATAAGATGTATACACATCGATACATCCACACCTTCATACTTGCTCTACATAAAAGAAAATCAGACCCAACTAATAGGGTTAAAAGAGTGAAATCAAAACTATGGTGCAAATAAAGTAGACAGTAAACCTGCTTCGTATTCCACGTGAACAATGACTGTAAATCTGCCGATATGTTCAAGGTCAAACTGACCTGCATAAAAGGAAAAGTATACATGATATTCTTTCAAAAATTAAGTTCATATAACCACTTAATCAACGATGGTAACTAGAAATCTTAACACAAGAGCAGCTACCAAGTTCATGTAGATCAACAAGATAAAGAAAATAAACTGACACCTTAGGCAATATAATGTGCTAGCATATTATTTGATGATATTTCAATGATCAACAGATCTAAAAAAACATAAGATTGTTTTTTTATGCACATAGATATTCATGAAAATACTAATAAAAGATTGTTTTTTCTCCAGAGTTTTACTCAAAAGTTGCCTGTGGTCCTTTCGCTCTAAGAGTAAGCTTAGTTACCACTCTATTGTTGAAGTTAATATTGGAAACTTACGGGCAATTCTAACATTTAGGATAGACCAAAAAACCAATAGATTATTCTAAGAAATTGGGAATTTGTTAATAGTACTACATATAATAGCTTTATCTTTACAATCTGGAACTGCAGATTTAGTTGAATGCCTCAGGGCACTCAAAGAACTCAGAAGAAGAAGAGGATCTCTAAGGAGTTAGCTGACTTAGTTCCTTTTTAATAGTATGACTGTTTTATTTGGTTGTCTTTATCTAATGAATGCTGTCCAATTTACTTGTGACTTCATCGAGGAATTCGTTGATTCTTTTCCGCTGCCATATCATTTAATGCACCATCTGTATGGAATATTATATCAAAGCTTCATTCGAAAACCTTTGTTTTTTGTTGGGTTTACACGGTGACCATGTTTGATCCCTGTGAGTTTGAGTGGTGAAGAAAGTCATAACTCATAACTTTTATTAGTATTTTCAAGAACAATGTGATATCATGGGGGTTTAGAGAAAATTAGTTCAAACCTTAACTAACAATTCATCATTATTTTTCACAAGTTAGTTTTAAATCAGACTAAACAATTTACAATTTTCAAATATTGATATATAAATACATACAAAAATATTTATATATAATATAAACACCTAATATTTAGGTTGATACTCATGCCTAACTAGGAGTATCTCCTAAATTGAAATTGAAATTGAACAAAAGAAAAGAGATAGAGAGGGTATACAATGGAGAGAATACAACTGATAGTACAAAAGAATGTTCATACATATATGCATCAAACTAGTTATTGAAATTGAACCGTTTTATAGTTATATTATCTCAAAACAGAAAATCTCAAGATTTTTCCATTCTCAAATGAAAAAACAGACAAATTTTACCAAGAATGCACATAGATCACATAGATTCCTGATTCCTCAAAGAATCCAGCAATACCCATATTCAAGAATTTGAAAATAGAAATTATTAGAAAAAAGAAAGGTCAACCCATCATAGTTCAACCAGTTTTTTGCCCCAATTCCCAATCTCAGATACCAAATTCAACAAAAATTAACCAGAAACTAAAAACCCAGAAAAACCCTTCATCAAAATCGACAGATACAAATCTTTCGTCAACGAAAATACCTCATCGTCCCCATCAGGTTTCTTCTGGAACCAATTGATATTCAAAACCTGCAGAAAATCAAGCGATCAAAGACATGGGTCATTTACAAAATCAACAGATCTAATTACAATCGACAAAGTTAAGAAAAGGAAAACATGAATTCAAGTAGGGTTTTTAAGGAGGTGGGTATACTTGAACTTCAGTTGTAGGAATCGGAGTATTGAAATTGTCGGAGAAAGAAGCTATTCCACACATAAACGCAAGAATGGTGATTGCCAATGTTAACAAAGCATTAGCTCTGTACCCAAATGAATGCATCTTTGCTCCCGATTTTCTTCAATTTTTGGTCTTCTGAGAATATGGAATATGGAAAAAGGGGCTTTTAACGCTTAAGAGTTAAGACTTAGACGCCTGCTCTAGTCAAATCTTGTTTTTACCCTTCTTCCTCTCTTTTTTTTTGGGTCTGAAATTTAATGTTTTTACCTATTTGTGCTGAGTTGTCAACTTAATATTTGATAGAACATGTCAATACTCATCTTATATTAGTTTATTGAGAAAAACAGAAATATAACCTCGAACTATTTTTGGGACATTGATGTTCCTGCTATCTAAAAATTAAAGCATATATGTCATTCATTTTAACGGAAGACTAAATAGGGTCACATGGTGCAATCTTATCCGTCGCACCGATATTTAATAAATATCGGGTCGGTGGATAAGATTGTGAGACGTGTATGTCCATTAGTATAAAGGGTATATATGTTCTAGTTTTTGGACGGCGAAAGCATTAATATCTCAAAAGCATGATGAAAGATATCTGCATGCCATTTACGATAGTTCAGTTCGAGAAATATTTGTCTTTTTTCCCTATTTTATTTACCGTATATATTGCATAACGAAATAAAGGACGCGTGGCACTGATTGGGATGACTGATTTCTGAAAAAACTCGTTGCTTTCTTTGTGGCACTAGCAAATAGACATAGCAGTTCAACTTACACTCTGGAGAAGGAGAACTCATTGTGGTATGCTTTCTACACTTCACTTATTGATTTCTCATTTTAGGAAAAACATAGAGTTGTATTTTACATTTTGTATATCCTAGTTTAATAACATCCCTAATTTTACACTTCAAATTGGTGTCTTTTTTTTTTTTTTGTCAATTTTTCTCTGATTTTGGATTTGTACTATCATGTTTTTAAGTGTTCTTGCATGTAAGAATCATCAATGAGTTGTTGCATGTGGATTTTGCATAGTAAACCTACACTGTCACTTGCCAATTTGTTGATCTAGTGTCGAAATTGTTCTAAATTTTGCTTAAATCCAGTCTAGTGAAGCAATTTTAAGTTATCTCTGTTCATCTTTTTACTCTGGTGTCAAAACAGATAGGCAGCCTAAACTATATTATTGGAAAATGCAAGTATGCTCTGGTGCATTTATGTACAAAAATATCCTCATGGATAACTTACAGAATCTAAATTACTAATCCTTTGTGTGTCTTTGTCGTCCTCTATTGCGTATGTTTACAGAATCTTGGGTAAACAACCTCTATTGCTTATGTTTACATTTTTTCACTACTTACTGTCTTCATTTTATATGTTTCAACCGAGTTTTTAACCTAAGGTAAAGTCTAGAGTGCAGTATTTTTATCTGTTTCATTTCATCTGAAACAGATTAATCACAGAGTTCTTACTCTTTCCATCGAGCATGGACAACAACTTCACTGGATTGGTTCCAACGGATGATCAGTTTTTCCTCCTTTACTTTATCATTGGAACCTACTTTGGACCAGATCTCCTGGTTGAATATCCCAAAAGGTCAGTTTTGCAAAGAAAAAGTCTAGGCCTACCTCCATACAGTTCCAATCAACTAGCTGGTTCATGCCTAAGAACCATAGAAGTAGAAAGGGTTTACTATCATTCACTGAGAAAGGCAGATCGGTCTGTTGTCCTGGCACAACCGTGGCTGCATCAGTACTTTCATGGAAAGCTTCCTACTCTTTACCGCAAACAACCAGCAACTTATCCTCGGTTTTGTGATCTATTTCCTCCCAGCCTGCATCCCCATTTATGCTGTGATGTGTATAATGTTATTGCAAACATTGTGTTCATCAATGACCCTGATACCAGTTATATTGAACCAGATAGTGTTAAGAGGTTCAAGAAGCTCACTGGTCTAGAACATCTGATCATGGACAAAGATTGCACAAAATCACAAGCCGATGTTGATTACGAAGCTCTAAGTAATATTCGAAAAACGGAGATGTCCAATCCCGATGATATCCTCCAATATGCATCATTAGCTGCTAGTAGCCTACCATATAAGGAGACGCCTTCATGTACTGAACCATTTAATGATTTACCACTTGACAATATGTCTTTTACTAGTCTTTTGAAGGATGCTTGTGATGAACCATTTAATGATGTTCCACCTGATAGCAATGGACAATCTGACACTAGACCTTTTAGTAGTCTCTTGAAGGATGCTTGTGATGGTTCATGTAGTAATATGCCACCTCATTGCAATGGACAATTTGACACTTCACTTTGTAGAAGTCTCTTGAAGAATGATGGTGTCGGCCAGTTTACTGATGCACCACCAGATAGCTCTACAAAATCTGATGGTACTCCTTTTAGTAGTCTCTTTAAGGATGTCAGTCCTCTGGCGGAAGAGTCTATGGGTCCATCATCAAAGCACACCAACTCTGAGGACTTAGAGCTTAGTATTGTCTTCCTTCCTTCTCGCCCTTCTGAGGAGGAGCTAAGTAACATTGTTGCTGCTACTAAAAGTGGATTTGCAGTGGCTGGGAGTGCAGCAAAGGGTAAGATAGGACCAGTTCTCGGGCTCTTGGATGTAGGAGAAAGCGAGGATGCTTACTTGTTCCGTGTATCGCTCCCTGGAGTAAAGAGAGATGAAAGTAAGTTACGGTTCTATCACTACTTAATTGTACTGCATTCTTCTGATGCTTTTGGATTTGCTATCAGGACTAATTTGTTAAAAAATTATGGTTAACGCAGGAGAATTTACTTGTGAAGTGGAGATTGATGGTAAAGTGTTGATTAAGGGAATGACAACTGGTGATAGGACAGTCCACAAGTACTCTCAAGTATTCGAGATGCAAACTCAAAACCTATGTCCAACAGGAGATTTCACCATCTCTTTCAAGCTGCCAGGCCCAGTTGACCCTCAAGAATTTTCTGGTATTTTTGGCACTGATGGAATTCTCGAGGGAATCGTATTGAAAGCAGAAACATAATCTCAATAGAATAGGTAAATTAGTGTCTTGTAAATTAGGTAGTTAGTACCTGTACAAATTGCAACCTAGCTCATGTCTATGATAGTAGTAATTTGGTGTGAATGCAGCCACCTTACCTGTTCAATTACAAGTAATTTCGATTTCTCATTAACATTTTTGTAAGAGCAGACTCAAAAGAGACGAAAATGGATTTCCCTATGCTCAAAATAACGAAATCTGCTAATTAACAAGCGCTTACAAAGGAACTATCGATCCATCTGAATTTGAATGACAGATTATTTTTCATTCAAATTCAGTATCCAACAATGAGAAAGCTTTTAAGAATATGATATGATTCGAGTAATTCTGCATAAATACGAAGTTAAGCATTTTACTCTAAAATTCTGTTCAATTTCACAAGAAAAAAATTACTGGCTTACATGAAACTTCTTGTTGACCAGAAATTTTCTATACAACTAGGGGATAATGCTTTCCAACTCACTTTACTCACTCCACAATGAACTGAAAAAAATGAATTATTTTGTTCTTGAATGGCAGCCAATAGAATCTCTAACTGGTTAGTGAATGATGGCTATCAACATAACCATTTCCTAGATATTTGTGGTAAAGGCGCACTTCTAATAACTGCCACCTACTTCATCTTCAAGAGTTTAGCAGCCCCCACATGGTTCCAGACCAGTGATGGATGAATCAACTGTTATTGCTCTACGTCTTATATGTGGCGACTTTTCAACACTTCCGTCTCTCCAAAACTCAGGCAGAGAACGTGGCAATGATCAGGCTTATTACCATGAAAACAACATAGAGTCCTACTAGGCAAAATCCCCAGAATCTTGGCACCCGGAACCTATTCCAAGTCACTAAAAGCAAAGATCCCATCAAGCTCAATAGCAAGAAAACAAAAGCAACCACGATACTCACGTGGAGATGAAGCTCATAAGCTTCTGGATATACATTTGCTGTCTGCATAACCAAAGCAGTTCCAAGCCCAAAAAGCATGTTAAACATTGGCCCAGCAAAACATCCAGCCATGGCCATCGCCGGCTGGCCAGCCTTTGCAACAGCAACATCTGCAACAAGATCACCGACTGAGTTTCCCCATGCAAGCACCGTTAAACCAAGAAAGGCAGCAGGCAGTTTCAGGAGCTCTCCTAGAACTGCAAGACAGTTGAGAAGTTCCCCAGCAACTGTGGAGATCCAAAATACACTCATCACAAATGCTATAACAACTGCAGGCATTTGCTCAGTTTTAGGGGCCTCCTTTTCAACAATGAAATGTAGAATAGCCAACGAACAAGTAGCACAGAGTACGATGAACCAAAGAGGCAAATGGGTGTCTGAGAGTAGGAAAGAGATTGGATGATTTAATGGCACGAAAGATTTGCAGGAAAACAGAAGTAGGAGGGGGCAGAGAGCAATGTTGGCAGATAAATAGAATCTACTCCATTCAGAAGGTGCAGTCCGTGGTATAGTGAGCCTAAGGAACATCGAGACAGGAAGTTTCCAGATAACTGAGACCTGTCGATAAAGAAAAATTAAAATGTCAAAATGAAAATATTAAAATAGCTACAGACTACAAACTGAGATGCTGTGAACACCATCAAAATTCATAAAACAAAAAAATGGATTTTGAGTGTGCCAGATGGATTCTTCATGAATGATCTAGTCAACAACATGGATTGCAAAAAGAAGCAGAAGCAACTGGCTTCGATAAGAACTTTTCTTTAAAAATATAGCTGAAATACAGAAGTTAACATAGATAACCAAGCAAAATGCAAGATACATCTGAACCAATGGAGAAAAGAATCTCCTTGACTAGAACTCCCCATGAGAAACAACTAGCTAGAACCCAGATGATCAAATATCTCATATCTGTACCTAAAATAGGCATGCTTGCAGATAAATTGGTCAGTATGCAGGGGATCTCAAGAAGCACCTAAAGACTTCAAAAGCACGCAATACTAGAGTTCCATGGTGTAAGTAGAAAGCTGAGAATATATTCTCACATAAAACACACTCATCAAAAGATAGTTGGTATGTAGGATACTACATTTATCAATTTAGAGTTTAGAGCAATGAGAAATGTTATGGTCATCATAATTTTTATGGCTTAATATAAAAATAACTTCCACCAAGAGTGCAATCCAACTTCTTAGGCATGCTCATCTGTTTGTCAGTTGCTTGCCCCTTATTCATTTCTTTCCTTGCACTCGAAAAGCATGGACATGCAGTTTATTCCAGATTTTGACATCCATCTATGTAGTGGCCAGTGTCACTTTGGGGACTGCACCATTTAAGGCGTACTCAGGCTACATTATTGTTATGAAGAGCTCCCTCGTAATCCCCCTTTCCCAATGATTGTATAGAGATTTAATTCCCTTTTTGTAATAAATTCCCCTTGCTTCTCTACTTTTCTCTCAATGAAGTTCTCCACTTTTATTACTAGATTTCCCCATCCCTCGTTAAATGCATTTTCTGGAATAATAATTACTGATCTACTCCCTTCAGTGGGATAACAGAAATAAATTGACGGTACTTATTGAACTTCAGGGAGCAATAAATATATGTCGAAATGTCTCTGCATCTCCGTGATTTGAAGTTCTCCCCCCTGCTTTCAGAAGCCTCTTTTAATCTTTTGCATAACCAAAGTAAAGCTCCCTGCTCAATATCATATGCCTGATAGACATCATGGTACTCTCCACCCACTCAAACAATACCTCTGAAGCAGATATTGATTTTGGTAGATCATAAGATTCCATCTGAAATGTAACCTGTTCACAATGTTCTAAATGCTACCTGAAAGAAAAGGCAAGAAAAGGAAGAGATTCCAATGGCAGAGAACCACCAGAGAAGGGGCTCTAGACACCCAGAAGGGATCTCTAGAAGCCACCTAGCGAAAAGTGCTTGGGAGCATTTTTGTTATTTGATGTTATCTGTTACAGAGTCTTTTGAGTTCTGTACTGAAAGGATATTTAAGCACTAGATGCCCAACTATTCACGGCATATGTTGTTGTATGCATCAACAAGAAAAATCACTTTCCATATATTCTGAAATTACTAAATAGGGAAAGATTTAGACCCCAAAATCCTCCAACTTACCATTCAAGTATCTAGGACTCCCTCTGTTCCCTTTTACTTGTCCAATCTACCAAAAGTAAATTTTCCCTTTTACTTGTCCACTTAGGCAAAAGCAAGAGAGAATCAATTATTTTTTTCCATTTTTACTCTCATCATTAAGTAACCGTTAGCCAAACTAATTGAAGTATTACTAGCCAATTTAAATTTTCAAAGTACCATTTATAAGGATAATTTAGTTAAATAAACACTTACTTAATGATTTCTTAAAGGGAATGCAGAATGCAAAATGGACAAATAACAGGGAACGGAAGGAGTAAAAATTTGCTTCCCCAAGGCCTAGCTCAAGTGGCAAAAGGTGGAGGATTTGTGGCTTAGGTCGCAGGTTCAATCCCCACACCATGCAAAGCGAAGCCTGGTATTTAAGTGGAGAAGGGTAGAGGGGCGGGCCCATTATCCACCGAGTTTAGAAGGCTGTGATTGGTCCAAAGGGCAGGTCACAGACGGATTTCTCGGTTATCAAAAAAAAAAAAAATTGCTTGTCTGCATGAATAGTGGAAGTTCGAGAAACACATAAGGAAGGAAAATCATCTATACATGTCATCATAAGATGCAGGATAAGACTAACCAGAATGCTGGATGATTATTTCTAGTCAACGACGAATAGCTCTGCCTTAACCCTATCTCCATCATGACTCTATTCAATTATCTTACTTAATCGGCGGTTACATCCTGGCTTGGTACACTCCAAGATTGAAGAAATAATACAGAACTGAAGCCAAAGCTGGTTTTGATGCATAATTCAACACTAACACTCAAATATTATTTAGATAATTTCCCTAGTTCCAAAATTTGCAACCACCTGCTACAGTCATTGCTGAGTTTCCCGACTTAATCATTCTGAACCTTGAAAAAGCTGTCATTCTCAGATGGTTTGCTTTTGAGGGTGCTAGAAGCATCTAGTCAGTTAGCTTTGCACCATTGTTTGTCAAGACCATTATGGTCAACACAACCGACGTTCAGCATTGTTAATTCCCAAAGAGAATACTTCTAGGAGAAGATATAACTTATGGCACAGAATGTGGGGGCAGTTTTCAGCAATCATCCGCACTGTGTATCAGATGTGCTTCAAAATTCTAGAGGGCAGCATATACCACGAAGTTTGTGAAGTAACATAAATCAACATAAAGTACTGTTTTTTTTCTTAGTGCTATGTAATAGGATGGATTGTTTATGTGATTATGTCATGTTGATAATACAAGACTCTAACTCACCAAACATTTCCTCTGTCAAGACTTTGGAGCTAGTACAAGGTTGCAGTTTGATCTTGATAATTCAAAGGGGTTACAAATATTTCACAGCAATGCACAACAGAATCAAATAGTTCCTACACAGGAGGAATGACAACAAACCTAGTAGCCCTTTATCTCTTGCATCAATTTCTCATTTTATTCTTTTGTCTTTTTGGTCCATCACATGTTTTTTTTTTTGAAAATGGTAACGATGTATTATATCACAAAAGTACATGGGTTGTACTCAAACCTTATATACAGATGCACTCTAGACACTCCTACTCTATTCTATATTGAGTCTAAAACATCAACTATAGAGGCAGTGTCATTTGAGTATAATTAAAACATAACAACAAAATGCAGTTTAGTTTAACATCCTGCACACTATTTTCTATGTCTTCAAAACATCTGGAATTCCTTTCTTTCCAGATTGCCCACCATATTGAAGCAATATTGAAGCAGGGATAATTTTCCATCTAGTTCTGCCTTTTGCAAGGGCACCTGCCTCCTCCCAGCTGTACAATGCCTCAGTAACTCTCCTAGGCATAGTCCAGGATATGCCTTCAAGACTCAAGAAAATCCTCCAAAGCTGCCGAGTGTATTTGCAGTGTAGAAATAGATGGTTTACAGTTTCTAAGGTCTCCCCACATAGGAAACACCTAGAGCATAAGGTTATCCCCCTTTTCATTACATTATCCTGAGTCAGGGCAGCTTCCTTAGCTAGCAGCCAAATAAAGCATGAGACTTTGTGTGGGATTCTACACTTCCATATTTGTTTCCAGGGCCAGATGGGTCTCTGCTGGCTTGATTGATCCATCAGCCTGTAAGCTGAATGCACTTTGAACTCTTCTCTATTGTTGCGTTTCCACCAAAGCATATCCTCATATGCTTTAAGTCCAGTAAAGTTTCCAACCAAGTTGAGGAATTCTGCCAACCTCATCACTTCCCAGTCATTTGGTTCTCTCCTGAAGATGAAATTCCACCCTTGTGGTGTCCATAGTTCTGCAATAGTTCTTTGTTGGAACATTGCCAGATTGTAAATATCAGGGAAAAGAGTTTCCAGGTTACCTTTCTCATGCCATTCATCCTTCCAGAATTTGATCTTGTTCCCATTCCCCACTTTCATCTTGAATTTGGGTTTAACTTCCTCCCATAATGCTCTTATGGACCTCCATAAACTGATCCCATAAGGTGTGGTCACAATCTTAGTCATCCAACTATCTTCATTCTCATATTTGGCACCTATCACTCTTCTCCAAAGTGTTTGGTTTTCATTTGAGTATTTGCACAACCACTTCATTAAGAGTGCTTTGCCATGTAGCTCCATATTCTTTATTCCCAGACCACCATTCTTCTTTCCAGTTGTCACTGCATTCCATTTAACTAGATGAAAGCCTCTATTCTCTTTGTTTCCTTGCCACAAGAACTTTCTTCTTATGCTGTCTAGTCTTTTAGTGATCCCTGGTGGGATGGGGAATAGAGACAGCATGTAAGTTGGGAGAGCATCCAGGACTGAGTTAATGAGGGTCAGTCTGCCCCCTCTTGACAAGTACTGAGTTTTCCATCTGGCCAGCTTCTTCTCACACTTCTCTATCACACCATTCCAAATTTCTAAGGACTTGGATTTTGCTCCCAATGGCATACCCAAATATGTTGTAGGTAGAGTACCTACTTCACCCCCTAGAATTAAAGCTAACAAGTCTATGTTGTTGACCTCATTGATAGTATACATAGAACTTTTAATCCAATTAATGTGCAACCCGGATACCCCTTCAAACAGCACCAGGATCACCCTTAAGTATTTCAGTTGGTCTTCCTCAGCTCCACAAAAAATCAGTGTATCATCTGCATACTGAAGATGTGTCACCTCCAAGCTTTCTGTATTTTCTGTAGCCACATCAAAACCTTTTACCCATCCTCTCATATTTGCTGTCTTGAGCATATTATTCAGCCCCTCCATAGTAATTAAGAACAAGAAAGGGGACAATGGATCACCCTGCCTGAGTCCTCTTTGAGTTTGAAAAAACCCTGCAGGGGACCCATTAATCAGAACAGAGAAGCTAACTGTAGAAATTGAGAAGTTGATCCAGTTCAACCATTTTTGTCCAAATCCCATCATCTCTAAAATCTTCAGAAGGTACTTCCAATTCACATGATCATATGCTTTTTCTATGTCCAGCTTGCATAGAATGCCAGGTTTCTTCTGCTTAATCCTGGAATCTACAGCTTCATTAGCAATCAACACTGCATCCATAATTTGTCTCCCTTTTATAAAAGCCATTTGCTGTGAGTCCACCAGTCTGTCTATCACAACTTTCAACCTTTCTGTGAGAACTTTGGAGAGTATTTTGTAAATGCTCCCTATGTTGGTCCATCACATGTTCAATCTTGTTCTCCTTAAAGAATTTCATACCAATTGGTTTGTTGATAATTAGAGCACAACAGGCATACAGACAAGGTCACAAACCACAAAACTAAGAAATTCTAACCCCCTAACTTGGTTACAAGATGCTGAATAAATCATCCATCAAATGTCTATACAATTGCCAGCTAAGATGAATAGTTCACTGAACTTGCATTTCCATATGTGTGTTTAATTTAATGAAGAAAAAGAGAAAACCAAGAACTATAGGCAAGATTTAGGACATACCTTTCCAAAAAGGTGTGATGAACCTGTAGTATGCCTCTTTCCATCTTCTAGAGTTCCCATAACTTTGCCTTTTTCAGAATCCAACTCAACAATCCCTATATGAACTTCATCACTTCTGACCAAACCCACCTCACCTCCAAACTTACCCCCCTTCTCTTTGGCACCACCCATCCCCAAGTCCATCCAAAATACAAATCCAACAAAGAAGAGATAAAACGCAACAAACCCAATAGCTTGCCAGAGGAAAATCTCAGCACTTAAGTAGACATAAAAAAGGAACAAAGCAGCAGTCAAATAAAACATCACATCCCTCACAAATGGAGCAGGATCAACAGCAAAAGGTGCCGCGTAAATCGCCACGAACCCAACAACAAAAGCAGAGACAAAAGTCCCTGCTGAAAGAATCGCGCCAAACCCAGTCCTGGCTTGACCTCCCCTAACTGCAGCCACAGATGCAAAAACATCAGGCGCACCATTACCTAAAGCCAAAAGGGTCACTGCACCCATAGAAGGCGACAGTTTAAGATGCGTAGAAAGCTTAGTAACCACAACAGAAAAGTAATCTTGGGCAGTCTTGATAAGGATGTAGAACTGTAGAAATACACAGAGGGCGAAAAATGGGATGGAAAGAAATGGGTTTTCTTGGAAGAGACAATAGTGCAAGGAAAAGTAGTTAAAGATTCCATTGGAGTCAGTGAAATTGCTGGTCGAACACACAAAATGGTCGGATTTTTCTTCAAAAATGGTGGCATTCAAAAGAAACCTGTGGGGAATTAGTGGAGATTTGTGAATTGGATTTGGGGAATATTGGGGAAGTGGAAGGACGATGAAGAAGAAGAGGATAGTGATGATGAGAATCAGTGAGATTACAGTGGTGTTGAAGCATGAGAAATTGAAGGCCATGCCATTCCAGAATATTGAAGATCGCGCTTTTTCAAGACTGGCTTTTTTTTGTGTACCTTTTAAACGCGTTTTCTTGTTTAACAATAATGGAGTATAATTTCTCTGCCCTGCGGGATCACTAGATCCGTTTAGAGATTAAATTAAAATACTGCAAGCTAAGATTAAAAAATAATACAGTTAAATTTATGAGGTCAAGAATACGTATTTTAATTTAATTTTTTTAAAAATATTTACTAGCAATTTGAATATTAATAGATAACATGTAAAATAAATGAAATAATTAAGATTTTATATATTCATTGAACGTATCTTAGAACTCAAATTTTAACTCCGAATGAGTTCTTGGATCAATATGTTAGACAAAAGCTTAAGTAAAGTAAAGATTAGCTAGATGTTCTAAAAAGGCGTACATTAGTGTTATGGTACCTTACTAATGTGTGAAGTAAATAAATTATTTGTAAGTTATAATTTTAAGGCGTTAGTCTATAGAAAAGCTCTAATTAAGACTTGAAGTATAAAAGTTAATATAATGTTCATATGAATTTGCCTGCACACTTGACTCTTCTATTATTTTATTTATATTTATTTCTCATTGCTTTTTCATCTATGTCATCGAGTTAAAAAAATAATTGATTCTTTAACTTGTTTCCTCTTTCTTTCTCGAGGATGCCCTTGCATAGATTTGATTATCTTATCATTATGTTCACTTCGTGAATATTATGTGCGTTTATATGATTTTCCTCATATAATATGAAAATAAATTATATTTTTATTTGTCGCAATTTATGCGAAGGTGTTTAGAATATGATGATCTGAACACTTAACTCGAACTATGAATATATGTGTATAAGTACTTCAAACAATTTTAAATAACATTTATATAAAATCTATACAATAAGTGAACAATTTAAAATACTTTTAACCTGTGAGAAAACAATAATCAAAGATTATTATTTTTTTGTTTCCTCCTTGTAGGCTCCTCAACTTTATTCTCTTTGTTAACTCAAATTTATGACCTCGAGATTGGAGATAAAAGGTATTGACCACTTGATCACAAGGGCGGATCCACGTGGGTTTCAGGGGGTTCACTCGAACCCTGACAAAAAATTACACAGTATATATAAGGTAATATATATATTGAACCCTCTCAAAGACATTGAGAAACAGATAGCCTAGTGGCAAGTTTCCTGGAAACTAAACTTCACGTCAAGGGTTCAAATCTTTGCGTTAACATTTTATTTTTTTATTTTTTAGTTCCCTTTTTCACTAGTGTTTTATTTTTTTCTTTTCCAGTTTCAGTTTTTTTTTTTAAGTTTCAGTTCCATTTTTCACATTTTTTTTAGTTTTTTATTTTATAAAACATGCTAAAAATGTGATTTTAAACCCAAAAAATCAAGGGTCCGCCACTAAAACTATATACTATTAGTTCTTTGAAATTTTGTTTTGTTGGCTTATATACACGTTTATATTTTTATTTTTCAAATTTTCTGAATGAAAATTCTGAATCTGCCACTGCTTGATCAATAGTAATATTTTCACATAAATTTAAGAAGGAAATTGCGTATAATTAACTTCATTCCCCAAACTTAGGTAGATAAGGAAAAAAGGTTAAGTTTATACTAATAAATATATGTTATCTTTATCAACAAAAATTATTTTTATCCACCAAAACTTAAATGAATGACAAAAACTTATTATTAAAAAAAAAACCCTTTAAGAAATCATTATTTTTCCTTGTGAATGGTTGAAATGTACATATTCTATTATTAGGTTATAGATTTTTTTAAAAAAATAAAATTGAGAAATATTAAAGAGTTCTGCTTCAAAAGATGTTAATTAATTAAGAAATCACATAAAGAATATTAAAAATTAAAGTTGTGTCGCGAAAATATATTTATGAGTTGAAGTCTCAAGAATTTAAAAGTTAATCCAAGCTAAATATTTGAGAACTTGAAAAAGTTTAAAGGTCAGAATTTCAAATTATCTAATAAGCTTTTGAAAATACATGCAAGATATTTTCAAATTTTGAATAAAAAATATCTAATTAGAATTTAAATTAATGTATGATTAAATGTCTGCCTATATATTAGATCTTATACAAAAAAGCAAAACATCCTTATTATCTAGTTACATATTTTTCAAATTATTTGATAGATTCTATTAGAAAAATATTACTAATACAGAGCTAATACATTCATTAATTTTGTATATATAGTCCACCAGAACAAAAGTCAGCAAGGGCATTCAAACAATCTATAAATACAGAATCCCTAAAACATAAAGTACAGAAGAACTCTTGAGGAAAAGAAATTCAAATAAATTTCCATCTTTGGGTATTTGCCGCTCGCTAAATTTTTACCAGATATCCCAAGGTCTCCATCAGAGTTGGACGCTTGTCTGCATCTGGGTATCGCCGGAATCTACCTCACAGTTGAATTTCTCAAATTTTTTCTTCAACAACTTTCTGATGGAATCTCCTTGGAGGTATCAGTAGTCTACCTTTTTCATTCATATCTTACATAGCTGTTTAGTTTAGATTTCATTTTACACAATATGGTGAGAGTAGAAACCCTAAAATATAGCATACACCTAAGGAAGATGTTGATTTTCATATTTTTTTGAGTGCTTTTGGGCACTTTCGTAATGCTGAAAGTAACCATTTTTCTGGTCAAAATCTTTTAAATGCAGCTACCCAGTTGTTTGTGCAGAGCTAATTTTTAGTAAGTTCAGTTAAGGGTATGCTGGAAAGATAAAATCTTGTCAATAGTTGTGTGCTATTAAGGTGTATAGAAGAGTTTTCACTTTTCTTCAGACAATATTTCATTTGTGAAAATAGTTGAAGAATGTATGGCTGATTCATTGTTTGTTGGTCCTTTTTTTGGGGTTTGTTCTGTGTATTTTGCTGCTCTTGGAAAGGGTACTCCCATATCATGGTTTTAGAGCGAGAAGCATCTTAATTATTATTCCCAATGTTGAGTGCCCATCTTATTTAGTCTACGCTCTAGATGTCCAGTCTTGGGTGTGCGGGGTGTTGAGTCCCACATCGGCTCTCTTAGGGATTGGAGGTCGATGAGCTAGCTTTTGGTGTTGAGTGAGACCATAGGTTTGTAACAGGTACCAAAATGAATTGTCTTTTTGCCTAGAACTAATTGATCACAGTGAAATTGCCTAGGACGGAAGGTACATTTTCTTAATCCTACATGGTACTGGAATGAAAAGATGCATTTTGTTTAATAGAACAAGATCTGACATTGGATAGTGCATTAGACATTTACTACATATAAAATCTAACAAGGTCTAATTAAAAAATAATAGTAACAATATACTTTTAATAATTCTAACATACACAAACTTGTCATTGATAAGGGAAGAAAGACCATGTGAAAAATTAATAACTGAAAACCAGTCAAACCATGAGCCTAAACTAGTGCTTATGGCGAATCTTTGTCCTTGTGGCTGCCACAAAGGGAGTAATTACCTCACTTGGACTATCAGATGGGAACCACCCAAGCAGCACACCAAGGTGAACTACAGCAGGTATAAGCTTGAAAAGCAATGGTGTAGACCTGCCAAAAGATTTGTCATAATTCAGCTAGAAAAACAGAACTAAGGACAGACTGTGAATAGAAAATGAGTTATTCTTCATATGCAATCATGGAGATGCTTCCATTTAAGAGGGTACTTCTATTTTGATCTCTCTATCTCTGGCCTGCACGTGCTTCCACTGGCACACAAAACGAAATGTAATTTTTTCTTAAATCGTAAAGAAACCATTTTGTACTTTTGCATCATATGAACTGTATTTGCTTACTCCAGTGAGGCTCTTATTTTATTGGTTTTAAGTCCTACGGAGAGCGAACTTTTTATATGTCAAGTTAGGAGTATTTTTTTTATTCTAGCGATTATCATAATAGAAACTAATGTTGCATTTTTCATGTGCATTTCAGAGCTTCTCAGACTTCTTTGCCGAATCATGGTGAAAATAATGGTTCAACTCCGCTGCATCCTGAACCACTTAATGTGGCCCCCATAAGTTGTGTTCCATATACTGGCCCTCCTCTACCATACAGTTATCATACTTCAGCGTCACCAGACATTAATACTGGTTCAGTCCCAGTTGAAGCTGATTCCAAGCATATCAGCTCTCAGCAGCATGCTGGGGGTCAGCCTGCAATGATTTTTTTCACTGCTTGTCCAGCCAGAGAGGAGTGGGATAATCTCATAAATTATGCTAATGGTGGGGTTGCACTGACTGGATCTGCTTTATTGGGAAAGGTTGGACCACTTATTGGATCAGTTGATATTGCTGAATCCGAGGATGACTATGTATTTCGTGTTTCACTCCCCGGTGTCGCAAGGGATGAAAGTAAGTTCTACATATGAGTAAGATTTTCTTAAGTAGAAAATTATCAAATCTTTTTATAACTCTTAGGAATCATTTGGTGTGAGGTATAAGGTATAATAATTCTGGGATAAAATGTAGGATTATTTTATCCCATGCTTGGTTTGAGGTATCAGGTAGTCCTTGGATTATTTATCCCATCATTTTTGCCATAGTGATGGGATAAGTTACCCCATATACTACACGGTGGGATAACTTGCTGATAAATATGCTGCATACTCCACCTTACTCGGATAAAATCTGTGGTTTACTTTTTCTCAATATGTCCCTTCATTTCATACTGAAACTTGAATATGAAATCAATGCATGAAGAATGAGTGATATCAAAAAAACCAGGAGGTTTAGACGTAAAGACCTCATCTCCAATAAATGCTTGCTTTTTTAGCTTAATGTGGATGTGTTATATTTTAAGTGTGGAACTTTATTATCTCACATCAATAAATCCTTGGTTTTTTTAATGCATGTTTTTGTTTATAACATTGGGCTGCTCTTGTTTTGATCCACAGAAGGGCTTTCTATGTTTCCTCTAACTGATCGTAGTCCATCATTTAATCTGTTCTTTTTATGTGGTCAATGAATTTCAAACTGCATCCATATGAATCCAATTGATGATTAAGAGATCTTCTCGTTCATGTGGTTACAGGAGTGTTTCGCTGTGATGTTGGACCTAATGGGGCAATCGTCATAAAAGGAGTGAGCGAGACTGGAGAGAACATGGTTCGCAGGGACAACATGGTTTTTAAGATGCAAACTCAAAACCTATGTCCACCGGGAGAATTTTCTGTTTCATTCCAGCTACCAGGTCCAATTGATCATCAAAACTTGAATTGTGTTTTTGGATCTGACGGGATTTTTGAAGGAGTTGTGAAAAAAAGGACAACAGGTCCTTTAAGGGGTATTTAGATCAGAATCTTCAGCTTGGTAAGTACCTCTTCAGTACAAAGTACTTACTGTGGAATTGCATGTAATAGCTGTACCTATGCCCTTCCCCACTTTCTTATGCTAACCATATTGGCCATTATAGCACAACTGATTATGTCATTTAACCATATTGCTTCTTGATCTATGAACAATCATTCTGCTTAGTTTTGGACTATGAATGAGCTTTGTATTGTTTTGATTTTTGTACGTTGAAATAATTATCATTCATAGTCACCATTAAAGAAATGTGTCTCTCCCTAAACTTATTTTCTTTTTTGCTTGTAGATGGTAGGAGAGAGAGGCCAAATTTGAGAAGACTAGGAGCAATGCTGCTGTTGATTTCAGGAACTCTGTGCAGCTTTAAGCCTTATTTTGCATCATACTTTAGTTCTTTTGTGTGTATGTCTTTTTGTTCTTTCCATTGTTAAGACTTGCTAAGGGCATAGCTTACCAAACTGGGCTACTTTTACAGAATGGAAAGTTTGGATCCACGTCTCTGAAATCGGCTTATCCACGCGATTTCACCTTTGTCTCAGCACTCTACCCCCATTGCCTGTCCAATCTAAAGGATTTGTTTTGTATTTGAAGACCAAGTATTTGGTCCTTGCTGTTTAATTTGTTTGCCATGCTACTATTATATCCTGTAGTTTGCATCAAATTGGAAACTTGCTCACAGGGAGCAACCTTTTTGGAAAATTGTCATGAAAATTTATCACATAGTGGTTTTAGTACAGAAGAAAATGTTTTACCGATTTATTTAGAAATATTTTCTTCTACTGTATTATAATGCGTCTTGGTAATGCTAAAATTTCTATAAAATTTTAGTCCGTAAATAGTAATGTAGTAATACATATTTTGTTATAATTAAAATGAAAGTAAGGCATTAATTCAACTTGAAAATTAAACTAGTACTAAACGAATAATCTAATGTTAGGTATACATTCCAATAGAGAAGAAAGTACACTACTACTTTGAATATGAATATGACACATAATGCTCATCACAAAAATATCAAAAACCTCATCAATGAAGGGAAACAAAGAAATATCAGTAAACAGAAATATTCCTATATCATAAATACCACATTTCAATTTCTATCATATATACTGTGTGTGTGAGATGTAGTCATAATTGCTGTGTCCTGCACTCTTTTTTGTGGTTGGTTATTCTTTTGGGGACTAATAGTAGTTGAGCCATTAATAGGAGTAGTTGTGTAGTTGAGCCATGAAAGATTCAATTCAAGATCATCCACTTGAGTAGTACCGTGTACTCTTCACCACCTGTCTACATCTCTGCCACTCATTTACATATATATCTATATAATCGTAATGTTAGACCAGTTTGATCGCACCTCGACTATTTCCAGGGGTTATTTGTTACCTTCCACTACCACATATATCGGGTAATTCTGTCCACCTAAGCTTGAACAGATGGAAAGGAATCACCTAATATTTTGTCACTGAAATTTGAACTGAGGACTCTATGATTCTTGTCATGACTTTTGGAACGAAGTGTTGTGGAATATTATGTTCATGGACCTTTAAATTTAACAACTTGAAATTTACCTCTTATCTATCCTGGCAGGTAGATTTAATTTCTTGACAAAGTCCATTAGATGGAAGTTCAGTTTAGGTGAAAAAAGATCATTAGAGAAATAGAAAACGACATCGATAAGTACTGTTGATATTATATTTGTGTAAATACTGTGTCTGTTATGCAAATTTTGTGTTTCGAGTCAGTTGTATTACACATCCCTTTAGGAAGAAAATGATTGTTGTCTGAAGGACTAAAAGAAAGACTGGTTCCTAAAATTCCTAAATTAATTAGCACTCTTAAAAATTCAATGCATGAAAGGGACACTATGGTGATGGAATTATATAATATTGCAAAGAAGAATATACTGTATAGTTCAGAACAGAGGAAACTAAAGGGATAGTATACCTGCTGAAGATATGGTGAAAGAAAATCCAGTAACTGGTGAATCTATATTTGTCGAAAAGAGAAATCACTGTGTGATTTATCCAGCAAGTGGCAGTATGGTGGCAGAGTCTCTGGAAAGAAGAAACAAGAACTGGTAGAGTGTATCTGATTTTTGTTTTTGTTTAAGTGATAGTGATTTAAGTTTTATTCCTCTGCAGTGGCTAATGAATGTGACAACACTGGTGCAGGTTTGTCCAAACAAAAATACCAAGTGATTTGATAGTAGAAATTAGAGACCAAAGCTTCCACTTGCATAAGGTACACAGCTACACTGTCCATTTCTCTAATAGAAAGGAAAGTCCCAAATATATAAAGTTCAAAATGGCACCATGCATTAGCTTTCTGCTTTTTATATGACTGATCTTTCCAATTTTTCGACTAATATTTGGTAAACTAGATGGAATAGGCATTCTTAGAGTTATATTTTTGTGTTATGAAGTTTAACTACGCTTTCTATGGAACTTCTTTAAGTTATTCTTGTCAACTTTCAGCTTTCCGTGGTTTCAAGAAGTGGATACCTTAACAGATTGGTATTCGAAAGGAATGGGAACAACTATACTAGAGTTCAGATTGATACAATTCCTGGTGGGGCTAAAATCTTTGAATTAGTAGTGAAATTTTGTTATGGACTGAAGATCAAAGCTACAGCTTCAAATGTTGCCCCACTGTATTGTGCTGCTCATTTCTTGGAAATGAATGATGAACTTCACCAAGGAAATCTAATTTCTAAAGCAGAGGCGTTCCTTAGCTACGTAATCCTTTCTTCATGGAAAGACACATTTAGGATCTTGAAAAGCTGTGAATCAGTTTCGTCATGGTCTAAAGACTTGCACATTGTCAAACGTTGCACGGAAGCCATTTCTTGGAAAGCTTGCTCAGAGACTGGAGTGAGTAGTATAGGAGACAATGAAGTGTTAGTGAATGTTACAGCAGATGATACAACCAAGTTGGTGAAGTTGTGTGGCAATTGGTTTTTCAATGATTTTTCATCCCTTCGGATAGATCATTTTATCGAAGTAATTTCATTGATCAAAAAGAGAAAGATTAAGCCAGAGCTTGTGGGGTCATGTATAGCTCACTGGACAAAGAAGTGGATTTCTCAAATCACAGTTTCACAAGAGAAATCGAAAGATCAAGAATTGTCCATCCAGCTACAAAGAGTGACAACTGAATGTTTGATAAGGGTGCTTCCTGCTGAAGAAGACTCAGTTTCCAGCAATTTTCTGCTTCATCTTTACAAGATTGGGCTAATTATGAATATCAATCCCAAATTAAAAGATCAGCTCAAGACAAGAATAGCTCTCATGATGGAAAAATGCAGTGCTAAAGACCTTCTAGTCAGGAACAGTACAACTCTTTTCGACGTGGATATTGTTGTTCAAGTGGTAGAAGCTTATGTTTCTCTTGCATCAAATAATCCCAAGTCAAGAATGTGTGTTGTCGGGAGGCTAGTAAACGACTACCTCGCCCTCATAGCAAGGGATGAGAACGTTGTAGCAAGAAGCTTTGACTCTCTTGTAAATGCATTGCCAAAAGAAGCAAGATTTTGTAATGACAACCTATATAGGTCGATAGACATGTACCTCAAGGTATGAATAATACATTTTCTCTTTTCCTCCAATCTCAAAAAATTGATTCAGCATTTCTTGGAAATTGAAATGAAATGACTTATTGCAGGAACATCCTGACCTAACAGAAGAAGAAAGAGGAAGCATATGCAGAAAAATGGAGTACCATAAGTTATCACAGGAAGCGCAAATACATGCCTTGAAGAATGATAGGCTGCCAGATAACATCAGGACACAATTTATACTTCTTGAGCAAGTCAATATGATGAGGTTACTAACTTCAGATGGTTCAAGTTACCAGAGAACTAAGTCACAGACCATAATGAAAGTCAGCAGCGGTTTACGCAAGAGTAGGATGAATTCCTCCCAGACGGAAATGAAAGCGATAAAACAAGAGCTTGAGATGTTAAAGGCTCAAGTTGGTGAACTGCAACAACGTAGGATGGAACTTCAGCAGCGAACAAAGAAAGTTGTCTTTTGTTAGTTTATTATGCTTCATGTCTGTTTAGTGAATTGAAAATTTGGACAATGTGGTTTCAGTTTGTTGAACTCAAGCTGGTGTGGTTGATGAGATTTGCCCTTATTAGTCTGGTAGTAGGAATAGTTATTTAACATTGAACTGGTACCAGAGTCTATGTTTTTTAAAAGCAGGTTGTTTAAATGATATGTCAATGGACCTTATAACTTAGGGGTGATTTTCGAGAGTGACTTAGCGATGAGTGATTCTTGAACTTTCTAAAGTTAGCATAACTTCAAGTTTAATAACTTTGGAAGGTTAACAAATCGATCTAGTAGAGCGAAAAACATCAAAAATGATAATAAGTATGATAAAATGACTTACTATCATACATATTAATAGAAAAAAAATGATGACATATATCATATTTAAATTTACGAATCCAAAATTATAATTTCATTTTTTGAACCTCCCATAAAATGAAATGGATCTTTAAGTTATTAATTTTGTTTCTTTCTAACAAGTGATGCGATATTTATTGGAACACTTGTGACTTAAAAGAATATTCAACACAAAACTTCTTGGGGCTAATTTAGAAAAAGGAGGAAAAAAAAGGAAAAAGGGGGAAATTGCGGGAGTTCTTTCAGAACGTTTCCGATAGATTTTGGCAGTTGTCGATGGCTAAAGACGGCGGAAACGCGGCGGACCCACCGGCCTCCGACCCAAACCCGTGCCCGATTTGTCTTGCACCAGTTACCGAAGAGTCCTACTTGGATCAATGTTTCCGTACGTTTCCTTTCTTTTTAGTTTTACACATATCTTCTTGTAGTTTTATAAGCAGTCATTGTTTAGATGCAATTTCATAAGTTTTAAGCCCCAGTTCAGTTGCTTTTCTTTTATATCCTTTTTGCTATGTATGGATTGTTTTTTCTATAAATAAATCAGTTAGTAAGTGCTTAATCCAATCATCTTTTTCTGCAGACAAATTTTGCTACAGCTGCATTCTACGTTGGATAAAAGTGGTTTCGAGTAAGCACTCTCGTGCACCTACTTCAGTAAAGTGTCCTCTATGTAAGGTTCGAAACCTGTTTTATCATTCTTGTTGGTTCCTATTTCGTCTAAGTGTATTGACAAAAGTAGATACCTCTCAGGAATGTTAGCAATTTGGTAGAACTAAATTATTAGGGCATTGATTGACGAACTATTATTAACAGTGATATGATTCCTTCTAGATGCCACACTTTTGCATAAGAGTGCTTTTACTATGCAGGCACTGGCAGAGCCAAGATTTTTAATAAGGGGTTCAAAATCTGAGGAGTAAACACATGAACTAATGGAAGGGGGTTCGACATCTATTATACATATCTAAAAAATAATTTTAACCATGTATAAATAGTAATATTTTCTACCGAAGGGGGTTACCCCCTAAATATATGCTGCCTCCGCCCCTGTATGCAGGAACCTCAAGAAAAATGGAACATTTTCTGTTAAGATGAATTTGAGAGGATTCTAGTACTAACATCCATATAATTGTGTGTCACACACACTTGTGTGGTCAAGGCCATGGGATTAGATATTTGGTCTTACAAACTTTTTGCTTGATCAGAAGAGTTGCCGTGGAGCCTTGAACACAGTGTTGAAATACCAAAGTGGATAGATTGGAGATGTGCATAAATATATGCAATTTATTTGTATTATGTTTTACTGAACTTAATCAGATTTTGGTCCCTTTAGAAACTCTGTCTGACTTTTGTTTGCTGATTGAATGTTTTGGAGTTGCTTGTCTAAATTTTGTTGGTGGGGACATTTGTATCTGGGAACAGAAATGAAAGAAACATGGATTTTTTTTACATATTATCTTTGACGTATTGTAACACATTGGGTATGTTGTTGTCGTTGTTTGATGGTATCAACATTTTCTCCAAAACAAAAAGGAGGCTCAATTTTGTTTAAAGCTTGATAAAGCTCGAGTTATGTGCCTCGTGTCGCTCTGAGTCAATGTGCTAAGGCATGCACCTCATCAACCAGTGACTTTCTCATTAAGAGGCAAGCACTGGACAACAGATACATGTGCAAAGTGATACATTATTTTTTAAAGGGAAAAAGGACAAATATACCCCCGAACTATCGTAAATGGTATGCAAATACCCTCCGTCATACTTTTGGGACATTGATGCCCCTACCGTCCAAAAACTAGAGCATATATACCCTTTATACTAACGGACATACACGTGCCATAATCTTATCCACCGATCCGACATTTATCGACGGATAAGATTGCGCCACGTGTCCCTATTTAGTCTTCCGTTAGAGTGAAGGGCATATATGCTCTAGTTTTTTGACGGCAGGGGCACCAATGTCCCAAAAGTATGACGGAGGGTATCTGCATACTATTTATGATAGTTCGAGGGTATATTTGTCCCTTTTCCCTTTTTTAAAAAAACATATGAATGAATTTTTATTCAGAAAAACTTAAAAACTTAGAAAGCTGACACCTTTTGTTTTTCATTTTGCTTTTCTGGAGGATTCTATATTTATTATACTTGGTACTTTTGAAATCAGTATATTTCTGACTCTTCTTATAACTGACAAAAATTTCTAACTCTTCTATTATTAATATAAAATATTTTCTGCTGGATTTCTTTTGCAAATCAACACTCTTCTTTTTCTATTTTGTAGACAGAGAATTTTTCTATTATTCGGAGCTATAGTGGAGGGTTTTTTCAACAACATTCTGTAAATGAAAACTTGGACAATAGGTAGTAAAGTCCTCTATACTTGTTCTGGTCTGTTTGTTACTATTCCAGGTTAACGTATTGAGCTCCTTTGTATGACATTTGTATTCCAGTGTGTTCTTCACAAAATCTCACAAGTATAGATTGCAGTGCTACTATACTGATGAAGGTAAAGTGTTTTCCATCATTGGTTTACATTTTAGCCATTTCTACCGGATATCTTTTATGAGATAGCACTTTGCTTCCAAGAACTTGAAATTGGTAGTTCTGCAGGGGGCTTATTTGACAAATTCAATGTGCTACGTTATTGGAAGTTGCAGAAGTACCTTCAGCCCAATCCTTGGCTTATAAGTTGGTTGAGCAGAGAAATCCAGTCTTTGACTCAGGTCCTTCAGTCTCATCTTTTTCATTGATTAAATGTTGTAATCTTCAATATAGACTGCACTTCTAACTCAATCTCTTAAGAACTTTTGATTATGATGGTCAATAAAGACGATGAATCCTTGAATCACAAAAAATAAGAAGCATATTTAATGTTTCACAGAGAAAACAACTTCTGATTATTGTTCTGTACTGATAACCTGTTTCTTACATTCCTTTTCTGTGTTCTTATAGCTGAAGTATGGAGATGAAAACCCTTTTTATTTCCAGACTGAACAAGTTTCTTGGGTTCTTTGTAAGGTAGAGGTGAATACTAATTTGCAACCAATAGGAAACTGTCTATAGAACCAGCATATCCATGGGTATTTCTTAGTCAATCTTTAATTAGTCTTCAGTTGAAGTAAATCTTGGTGTAACTAGCCAGTTTTCCACTCAGAATAAGGTTGAGGTCACTGGAATATAATCTCTGCGGTGTATAGGTAAAACTGTCTACACTCCTTGTCTGATCCGTGAAAAAGCTTCCTGTAACTAGTTATCATCAACAACCCATTTCTCATCTTTGGCAAGTAGGCAACTGGCTTCCTATATGCCTATTTCCCTCCCCAAATAGTAGAACTTGTAACTGTAAAGAGCTTATATTAAAAATATTCAACATGAATTGATGTCATTTTGATCCCAATTTCCCATAAAATGATTTGTTGAAAACACATCATAGTTGTCTAAAACATTACAAAATAGCCTGAATATGGCGGCCTATTCAAACTTTTTTCCCTTGATTGCTGACTGAAAGTCCTAAATTGGCACCCATGGAGAACTTTGGTGATTATCAATCATGTCATTCTTATTGCAATAGTACATCAAAGTATGCTTAAGTACTAGACATTTTTGTAACATCTGAGATAACTTAAATGTCATAATTCAATCATCTTTGTAACATCTGAGATAACTTTATTGTATGACATTTTTGCTAAGTTTGATTCTTTTGTGCATCCTGCAGGAAGAAGATGTAGATATTATTGTACATCATATACTTGGTGTGATTGATTCATTTAGAAGGTACTGTTTGCTGTAAATAGTTGATTTTGCATACATTGAACTCGCCACCATCAAGCTAACCTCTTTTTTACCAAAAAGAAAAAAGAAGGCTAACAGCTCTATGAGAAAATTAAATGGCATTTTCTTGAAAATTAGGTACCTCAAAGTTATCGTGTTATTGTTCTCATGTTCGCTTAATTGGTCATCATTATGCATTTTCAATATTAGATGAATGATCTCTCTGCTGGTTAATTTGCAGAAATGAGCAAAAGCAAATAAAAGTTACTCCTCAAGCAAAGCAAGAAGAGTTCAAGATCATGGTATCTGAAGCAGCAAGACCTTTCCTAACAGGTCGAACTGATCGATTTGTGAACGAGTTAGAACTATTTCTGGCTTCTTCTTTGACTGTTGATGCTTTTGATAGAGTTTATATCCAGCATTTGGGTTGGAAAATTCCTGAAATGATGGGGGAGGGTGAGGTAGGAGAACCAGTTGAACATGCCCCTTTGGTTCCCTATGTGTACTTGTTTGATGAAGTTTGTGATGGAAATGAATAGATTTTTTGTCCTTGAATCTTAAGTTCACCTCACTTGACATATTTTAGCTGGTGCAGGCACAGTTTGTCAATCATTGATTATGTGTTTGCTATTTCTCACATCCATGGCCTTGTCCCTTTTAGGCTATTCACAACTCGCAAATTTAATGTTAAGGTCAGCTTGCTTAATATTGTTGCGTCGTACTAAAATTGTAAGTTCCAAATCTTGCCTCTTATTGTACAGCGACTTGCCAATTTTTATCTGGAGTTCTGGGCATGTACAACTCATATGCTGTTCTTCTTGACTTGTTTAAGTTCACTACAACGATTTTCCAATTGATTATGGATATTTTTACATCACATCTTGTGACTAAACATTCAATCTCCATTACTATAACTTGCTAAGCAAGAAGCATAGAAAAGATTAAACAAACATGGTTGGCAGCCTTCAGTAATGTATATGAATATAATAGGCTGATACGGCAGGCGGCAAAAGTCCAGAATGGATGCCAATGGCGTTTTACCAAGACGGACAATATTATCTATTTAGCCGGCCAATTGGCCAAGTTTGACAACTAATCAGTTATCAGAGTCCAAATTTCACTAATCCAGAATTGCGTCATGTAAGTCCACTTAGAAGATAAAATTATCTCTATCAAAATGTTTTTTATTCTCAGGCACTAGAAATGATGTTGTACCAACTGCACCATGTTGTGACTTGTGTATCATGAATTCATAGTTAAATGAGAAAAATATATATACAAAATGAAATTAGTGTCGGGAAAGTAGTAAAGTTTAGCAAGAAAGATGCAAATTAAGCAAGAACAAGTGGTGATATATGTGATTTGCAACTTTTTATAAATTATTCGACCCAAACAACAATAAAATAGATTTATCATAAATTATTCATATTTTAAAAAAAAGTTATGTTTATTCATATTTTTTTTAAAAATAAAATAGATTTATCGTAAATTATTAATAAGTTTATAACTCAAGATTTACGTTTAAAATATTAACGGTTTCCAAATTGACAAGTTGGATACTGATTTGGTCAAATTTGGTGGGCGGACCTCCAAGTCTGAAAAAACATCTTTAACATATTGTACCTGAAGTTCAATTTATTTTATTTTTAATTTTTAAAAATTAAATTATAATAATTATTTGGGACCCATAATTAAATTAAGAGAGAGAAAGTAACTCATGTATAATGAAATGCGGCTTCTTGTCTCTATTTTCTGGAAGTTTCTATTTGAATTAATGACACATTAACATATTATTTAAATTTTTGGCTAGAAATCAATTATTTGAACAAAGCCCTAATTATAACTTAATAACTAATATAAATTCATTGAATAGGGTATTGTCCATTTGATTTACTTATGAATTAATTGAATTCATGTATGTATAATTTCAAGGTGATATGAATCTCTTAGTTTGGACATTTAACAAGGTGACCTTTGTGAGTGATATCCCAACAATATAATTAGAGATATCATTCACCATTTGAATGGCAAACTTGAATAGAAGAAAAATATTCTTCTTCATCTACATTTTTTGTCTTCTTATTTTTATATTTATATTATTCCGAGCTTGAGTTTATATATTTTCTCTTAATTTTTGTTTACAATCCCATAATTCTAAATCCATATTTTAAAAATTCTTCTTGAGTTAGATTTTCTAAATATCTAATCGCTTTATCTAACTTACTCATTAATCGTTATAATATTATAAATCAAGTCAACTCTCCCTCTACGATATATTCGACAACTTATTACCAATAATTCTTTTATGCAACTTTACTATTTTTCTATTAATATAAATTACCTATATATTCTTATATGATATTCTGCGCAGAAATAATATTTTAACCGGTAAGAAAAAATAAACAACATTTTCTGTAGGAAAATATTTTTCAATGCTTCTATTTTTGTTACTCTCCAGTCTCCAATCAAAATTCAAATTTATAAAGAATAAATGGAGGCAAAATAATTAGATATATAATTACTAGTATTTATATTTTTAGAAAATTTACTCAAAGCAAGAAACAATTTTGGAATATATATTTAGGGAAAAAAAAATATAATGTAGATCTAGAATTGTGGATTGAACAAGAAAATTAAGAAGAAATATATGAAGATAATTAATTATGATTAAGATTGTGTTTTCGTTAGCATAAATTTGAAAAAGATGAAAGTATGAAAAATGGAGATGAGCAATTAATGGAAAAGAGGGTTAATAAGGGATTGAAAATCACGCACTAACAACAATAACGGTGGTTGGTAAGGGAAGGTCAAAAACAACAAAAAGGATAAAATTCTCCGCCATAATCAACCAACAAGGTAGGCCACACTCCACTAGTACAGCAGCCATACTTAACCAACGGCCTCCAGTCTCCTTCTGACTCTCCACCATCCGATCTCTGTATAAATAGGTACAGATTCGTATCTCAGGAGTCAGGACTAACGGAAAACGGGAAGAGAGAGAAAAAAATGGAGGTGAGAGCTAGAGCCCCAGGGAAAATCATATTGGCTGGAGAACATGCTGTGGTTCACGGATCAGCTGCCGTCGCTGCCTCTATCGATCTCTATACTTACGTCTCCCTTCGCTTTCCTACTCCTGCTGGTATACATTCTACTCCGAATTAGTTGTAAATGTGATTTCTGAATCCAATTGAGGTTGTTGAGTTCTTAATTCACATATATATCGAGTGTTTGAGGCTTTTATTGAGCTCGATTGTGGGATTTTTTTTTAACTTTAGGAGAATTCCTGTCTGCTTTCTACTCTGTTCTCATTTATCAGGAGGAGAAGTATGTTAAAATATAGTCTTTGCACTTTATTCTTCATCATGTATGTTTGTCTTTGTTGCCAACCTTCCTAACTGATCTAACACTGAAAGTGATCCATCAAAGACGATTTTTCTCCATAGCAAAGGCACCTAAGAGACATTGAGTTTTCTCAAAAAATGTATAATTATATGATGAAGTGTAGAGAATGTTATTCTGATGGTTGAGTTTTAGGCTTTTAGTTGTTAACGGGACTGAGTGATTGGTTAATGTATACTGTGTTATGCTCATTGTTCTCTGCCACTACTCTGATATTGAGATAAGATACTGGAGTTCATACTGACCTCTAGGATTTGTCACATACGCTAGGTCCATCCTAAAAATGGATGAACTAAGATAGAAACATGATAAATTTGCTTAATTTCAACTTTTACTTGTCTAAAGAAGGCTATTTTTCTTTGAAAGACCAAAACAAAGAAAAATCACGTTTACCCAAACTGTTGTTTCCTTTTTCATTTTAACCCTAATATGTTTACTGATTTCTTCATTTTGTTTTTCTCAAATTATGTTTCTTTTCTTCTAAATTTCTTCGGGAAATAGATAATGATGAAACACTAAGCCTCCAGCTTAAGGATGTGTCCTTAGAATTTTCCTGGCCAATTGCAAGAATTAAAGAGGCTTTTCCAAACTTGGAAAATCCGATTCCACCTTCCTCATGCTCGCTGGAGACTCTTAAATTAATTGCTTCTTTAGTTGATGAGCAGAACATTCCTGAGGCAAATATAGGTCTCGCTGCTGGTGTCACAGCTTTTCTTTGGCTGTTCACCTCAATCCATGGGTATTAACTTTCATTCCTTTACTTGACCGCTTGACATTCATAAAACAGAATCCATAATATCACATTGACTTTCTCTTTGATTGCCTTATTAGATGCAAACCAGCTAAAGCAGTTGTCAATTCTGAGCTTCCATTGGGATCAGGCTTGGGTTCGTCCGCAGCTTTTTGTGTTGCACTCTCCGCAGCCATTCTTGCTTTGTCAGATTCAGTCACTATGGATTTCAGCCACCAAGGGTGGCAAGTATTTGGAGAGAATGAGCTGGAATTGGTGAATAAATGGGCTTTCGAAGGCGAGAAAATAATTCATGGGAAGCCATCTGGTATTGACAACACAGTGAGCACGTATGGTATGTGACAATAGCCAGTGTTACTATATCTACTTTCCTTTTATGATATGTTAACGGATCACAGAACAAAGAGAAAACATCGCAGTCAAGCTGACAAGGGGCATTAAAGCATATAGTTTTGGCTTAAGCGGGTAAAAAGAAAATATGTTAATTTGTGACTGAGAAGTAAGAAATTAGTAGGACTGTGGGAATTAATAATCATCTATTAAGATAAAAGAAGATATCTTAAAGAACTTATGCGTGCAAGAAAAAACATGTAATTAACTTGAAAGCCTCCCATAATTAAACATTATACTTGAGATTCTAATAAGTAACACCATAGTCACGAAAAGACATTTTTGTTTATATATGTCTAGCTGCCTTAAAACGACTCTAGAATAACAGCTTAATCTAAGGGGAATTGTGTTATAAAAGAATTTCACAAGAGGAATTCATTAGGCTAGTTAAAAATATTCCTATCTCTGACCAGCCGTTGGTATGCTGTGTTCTCCTACTTCTGTGTAAAAAAAATCTGCTTGTTAAATTCATCTAGAACACCCACTTCAAACAGTTGCAGTTTTTTTTTTGGTAATTATGCTTTTGGAACAATGACATGAATAAGAGGTATCCTAAGTGCTCTATGAAGAACTATTGAGATTCAATTATGGATTGTAACATATTAACAACACTTATTTTATCTTCTATACAACTCTTTAAATCTCCCTAGGTATCTCAAATATTTGTTGAATGATAAAAGACATCTTGTTGTTTATTTGAGAGCTATATCTGTTATATTGCCAGTCAAACCAGAATCAAACAAGAACTGGAAACAATGTAAACATAAGCTCCTTCTAATATCTACAGATCTTTTACTTCTGTGGTAATTTTAGGCAAACAAGTTAACCTCTTCATGTCCACACCCCAAAAGTAATGTTTTAGAGGAAATAACTTGAAACAAAGACTAATGTTCACTGGAAATAGGTCTAATAACTGTTGACAGATAATCAAACTCATATTGCATGGCGGATGGCCCAATATCTAAAAGAAACCTTGCCTTACAAGTTAAATTATGTTGGTTTTTCACTTTTTGAGTCTACGGCTCTTTAGACATGATGTAAAGCGCTGGAGACAGAAAAACATCATTTTAGGGTAAATGGGCACAGTCAGCATAGAAAAGATTCTACCAGTCACAATCTAAACATGTCATTACTTACTCACAAAGGGAAATGCAAATTTTTTCTTTTCACTTTGCATGTTTTATGTTGCTCAATAATCATAACTTTTTGTTTGCAGGGAGAAGAGAATTGTTCTCTCTTCTTCTTTTGCAGTTCTACCGATTAAACTTCACATATTTGTCCTGTTTATATTTGGTCTCACAAAACATACAATGAGGTCTTAGATCCATTAGAGAATCTGAATTTGCTATTCATGAAGGTAATGAACTGTTACAGATGGTTATCTAATTAGAACAGATAAGCTATTTTAAAATTGATGTTTGCTTGGCAAAGATTTATGCTTAGGGGAGCTCCTGAATTACAATGTTAATTTCTCTCATGTGCATTGGCAGCGTTTTGACACTCTTCTCCTTTTATGTGGCATTTTTTTTGGGACACGGGGTTTGTATAGTCACTTGCCCTTCTGTTCCTCCTACTATCATCAAGGTATCTTGTACATGATTTGCCTGAAATATTTTCCATGGTAGATTTTTCTTCTATGGTTAAGAAACATAGGATACTTCTAATTTTCAGATAGCCAATGGAAGGATACGTCAGGATTTTAATTACTCCGCAACCTATAACTTTACATACAGGAAACATGATCAAGTTTAAGTCAGGCGATTTGACACGCCTCAAAACAAACATGCCACTTAAAATGCTGATCACTAACACAAAGGTTGGGAGAAATACAAAGGCATTGGTGGCTAGCGTCTCCGAGAGGACCTTGAGGCATCCGACTGCAATGGCTTCTGTGTTTACTGCAGTGGATTCTATCAGTAATGAAGTGGCTGCAATTATTCAATCACCTGTCTCTGATGATCTTGCCATAACTGAGAAAGAAGAAAAACTGGCAGAGTTGATGGAGATGAACCAAGGATTGCTTCAGTGCATGGGTGTTAGCCATGCTTCCATAGAAACTATTCTTCGAACAACTCTAAAGTACAAACTGTCTACCAAGTTAACTGGAGCTGGTGGTGGAGGCTGTGTTTTGACATTACTACCAACCCGTATCCTTTAATCTATTTTCCTTCTGATAAATGCTTTCTAATCACAATGTGCTATTTATATGATATCTCTATTCACTATTGACATTTTTGGAGTTACTCTGTTTCTCCAGGATATTATACTTCTAACTCTAATCTGCTTTACCTGGGATGCATTGGCCATCCCCATGCACATTAAGCTTAGGTTCTTGAACTTTACTCTAAAAAGGTAAAAAAGTTATTCACTAGGACACAGTTCTATATACAGAGATGGACAACATTCTTTATCACTAACATTTTCTGCATAGTGACATTTGTTTTTTGCTTGTGGAATCTACATCTTATTTAGAAGTATGAACTGCAATTCTTGCCTTAACTAGGCGAGTCTGGAATATGTAATATTTGCTTTCTTCTGCTCACCGTTTCACATCCCTGTGTGTCCCACTGTTTGTCAAGTTTCTCATTTCCTTTTTCTGCGAACAAAAAACATATGCACATGAAAGCATTTTGTCAAGTTTTTCTTAGAACAAAGAGCATATGCGCATGAAAGCATTCGTTTTAATTGATTGAAATTATTTGACTCTGCAGCTATTTTTACATGGTTATATCCAACTTTACTGAAATTACACAATTCAACAGCCTATTTTACAGGTGTTATATCCATCTCTTCTTGCCTGGTCTACTTGATGCTTTTGTTAATTGATTGAAACTACATCTATTTTACAGGGTTATATCCATCTTTTCTGAAATTACAGAATTCTACCGCTGTTTTACAGTGTTATATCCATCTCTTCTTGGTTGATATACTTGATCTTTGACATGTCTGAAAAACCAACCACTAGACACTAATCTTCTCCATTAATAGCATTAATCATGTCTGCTGCCGGGTTCCCACATTTCAGCCTAGCCTTCTTTAAACTTTCCTTGACAACAATTTCCAGTTCTATCAGGAACAGTCGTTGATAAAGTGATAGCTGATTTAGAAACATGCGGATTCCAATGCCTGCTTGCTGGAATTGGTGGAAATGGCGTAGAATTTTCATATAGCGGCATTCCTGATATAGGAGCCAACGGAGGCAATTTGTCATGAGACCTATCTCTGCACTCTTGAATGTGGACATGGAGGTGCGCTTCGCAATCTAAAGAAACTCAGATCCCCGCCATCAACTTGTTTTATAGTTCAGGTCTTTGATTAAGAACTTGCAATAATTATAGAGACAAATTTCATTTAGTTTTCTTTTTATTTCTTCTCGCCAAAAATATAAATGGCAATTGGAAAATTCCCCGTTTTGATAATTGGAAGCACACGTTAATTAATTTTACTTCCAAAGTTACTCTTCTTGGTTCCTCCTATTTACTTGTCCTCCAATTTGTTTAATTTCGTTATCCAGTTGCTATCGGCTTCTTCCAGACAATATTAAGAGCAGATAAAACCTTGTTTTAAGGGACACCAAAGCGCGGACACAAATAAAGAGACAAAAGCGTATTTTTCATTGCAACTTATAAACATACTGAGTGGAGTATTATTCTATTAATACCACTTCACTGTGGAGACCATAGTACAAAACACAGATAGTACATTAAAATTAACACAAAACAGATAAAAGCTTTCCACGTAAGCTGACAAAAGCTCCCAAAGAGACTTTTAAGCATTGACTATCGTCCCACCTGCAAACCAACAATATACAACATTCAGATCATATGCTCAATCTAAGGATAACATATTAGTTTTAATTTTAGCAACTTGG
Organism: Solanum stenotomum; assembly: GCF_019186545.1. Taxonomy (NCBI): domain Eukaryota; kingdom Viridiplantae; phylum Streptophyta; class Magnoliopsida; order Solanales; family Solanaceae; genus Solanum; species Solanum stenotomum. The sequence goes on along the minus strand of NC_064282.1, from coordinate 11,549,464 downwards.
CTATGTAAAGGCTCAGCATACCATTAGGGTGGATAACTTGGCCAGTTATATAGGAGGATTCCGGGCAAGAAGCCAGGAAAACATACGACGGGGCCACCTCTATAGGCTGAGCAGCCCTCTTCATTGGCACTTGTTTGCCAAAATTTGCACATTCCTCTTCAGAAAACGAAGCTGGAATCAGTGGTGTCCAAACTGGGCCAGGGGCAACACCATTAACGCGTATGCCCCTCTCCACAAGCTGAAGGGCAAGTCCTCTAGTAAATGAAACAATTGCACCCTTTGTGGCTGTGTAATCAAGAAGTTTTGCATTCCCCTTGTATGCATTCACTGATGTTGTGTTTATTATGCTGCTACCTTCCTTCATATGTTTCAAAGCATGCCTGCAGCCAAAACATTCATTTGAATTGTACAGAAGTACTGTAAAACTTACCTTACACTATAATTGTGTAAATCTTCTTAAAATAGGACCAACCTAGTGACAAAGAAGTAAGAGAAGATGTTAGTTCTAAAAACTCTCTCAAGCCTTTCCTCATTGATCTCCTCAACCGAACTAGCTTCGTACTGCTCTGCAGCATTGTTCACCAGAATATCAATCCGGCCATAGGAATTCACAACCTCATCAACCACTCTCTTGCAATTGTCATCGAATCCCAAGTCCGTTGGCACCGCCATTGGGTCCTTTGCATCTGCTGCCTTGGCTTGCATTAGCAATTTAAGTGTGTCTTGCGCATCTTTTTCTTCTTGAGACTTGACGTAAGTGAAGGCCACAGTTGCACCCTCCAGTGCAAAGCAATGGCACACTGCTCGTCCAATCCCGGAATCGCCTCCGGTCACCAGCGCTATTTTGCCCTTCACATTATCAAAATAAAGAGTTCATTAAACTACTCCCTCTCTGCCACTTCACTTTTCTTTTGTCTTCTCTTTTTAGTCTCATCTATCCAAAAAAAAAAAGAATATCTATCTTCTCATAATTAAAAAAAAAAAAATTAATTTTGATTTTTTCTTATACCCTATGTGAAGATCAAAGTTAAAGATGCTAGATAAACTGGAACAGAATAATACTACACAAAGGCCTTGATCATTTACATGGACCCACTTTTCATTCCATTTGTGGGAATTTTATGATCTATAAACCGTCCCTAACGAGGGATCGGCTATTCTCCAAGCATGCACAGTATACTTCAGACTTCACTTCGTACTTGAGCCTAAGAACTAAATGCAATTTGTAAAAGTTTGCGATAGCAGGTAAGAAATGAAGAAAATACTGAAGGGAATTAAGAAAAGAGGATTAAATACTCGAAGCTTATTAGCAGGCTTGTAATCCTGGCTAGAATAGTGAGGAGTAGGGTCCATGGCATGTTCCTTGCCAGGCTGAGTTTCTTGTTTCTGGGGTGGGAATGTTTGTCCACCTGAAGCCATTGATCTCACGATAATATTAACCGGAGGATATGATCTTCTTCTCTTAGTGTTGTTGTTAGTAAAGAAGCTGCAGGGAGAAATTAGGTGGTAAGTAGTGAAAGTGGAAGACAAAGCTCTAACTGAACAAGGCAGAAAACGAGAGCACATTACCCTTATATACGAAGAAAAGTAGTGGTGAGTGATGAATGGATATACTTGGCAAATTAAGGAGGTGTCTTATATGTATGTACACGGAGGAGGAAGAGGGAAACGGTGGAAGAGTAGCAGCTAGTACGTGTCTTGTTAAGCCGCATGCTGTGGACACGTCTGTAGAAACGCACGTCATAATTAAGGTGTGTTCGGCGGACCAGCTTCAGCTGATCATCTTTAGCAATGTAGCAATTAAGTGGATTTTTGATATGTATAAAAATAAGGTTGGAGTACTTTACAGGTGCCAATAAGAGGTATATTTAGATTGGTGTAAGAGGTTAACTTTATGCGTCACATGCTTTGCATGTCCGCAACGTGTTATTTTCATGCAAATTTCCATACGGCGTGGCGCTCAGTTTCTCTTGGGAGTTTGAGAAAACTAAGTTTATATCCGGATAACTCTCCATAATCTACTACTCTACAGCAAGAAAGTCTCATATTCCAGTGGAAACAAATTCGATAAAGTGGTTTACTGATCAGAAGCGTAAAATGGCGTCACTTCGAGTTTCTGCTGCTGCTTTTTTATTTCTGCTTGCACCGCTCCTTATCTTGGCTACGGTGAACTGCGATGGTGCATGCACTCTCTCTTTTGCTTTTTTTTCTTAAATCCTTTCTTCATTAATTCATTCTATGTTTGCAGCTTCTTTCCATGGTTGTTATTTTTATTTATTTGTCCTATTCTTTTTTAGTTTAGTCAGTTTAGAAATAAATCTTTAATTTTAATTTATAGATTAAAGTATTTCGGTACATCTAATATATTTTTGTTTGAGAGCTCAAGATCACATACTTCATCTCAAATCATAATCAGACAAAACCAATAAGCTGCTTTATGTGTTGTATTTTATTGTAGGATGAGATTATAAGAAATGTAGGGGTATATATCTACAGGTAGAACTATTATAAAAGGACAAATAGTATATATAAGGTAGAGAGGACAAAATACAATTATCAGATATATATTGAGCAAAGAAAAACTGAGGATAAAAAAGGGTAAGGATTTGATCATTACCAAATCGATTGTTGGATAAAATGGGGATTTTTTTTTTCTGTTACACAATAATAGATGTAACGATACAATATAAATAAAATTGAATCTAAATTTAAGTAACAACCAAAAGAAACATAGAACATAGTGCACCTAGTACAGTAAGTAACCTTCCAAACAAGCGTTAGATTCGAATTTGTTTTCACCAACAGTGTTATAAACTTTCAGCATATATAGTTAACCCTACTTGTTTTACTTATTACGTTGGAGTATAAGTTTCACTTATTATGAATATTACTTAAAAAAATTACCTCAAGCCGATATGACAGTGGTTTACAATATATTGTATATACTAGTACTACAGAGCAATAAATACCAGTATAAAATTTACGAAAACCAATAAGCTGCTTTTTGTAGATCTTTAATTACTAGTAGTTTCTAAGAACTTGGATACGGAACCGGGTATAATATAAACAAATTTTGAATTTTGCCATGATTTTAGTTAGTGCCTGTTTAGTGTTGCCGCAATGGCACAATGCAGAAATTGATTTAATTACTCCATATATTATGAGATGTTTAGTCTTAAGTAATGCGTAACGCGCATATTATCAAAAGATCTTTTAGTCTTTTAATTTGTCCTTGGCGATGTTCTCAGTTATGATCATCAAAAATCAATGTATAACAGCTAGGAAAAGGAAAAAGGTAAAAAATAAATAGTAAATCTTACTGATTATTTGTGTGAAGATTCCATTAAAATATTGACATGATATATATATATATATATATATTATGGCAGATGAAGAAGGTCACGTCCTTTCCGGTATCAACAGTTACCGGCAATCCCACAAGTTACCAGCCCTAACGAAGCAGGACAAGGCAGATTGTCTAGCCAATGAAATTGCAGATGAGTTGGAAAACCAACCATGCCCGAGTGGCGGCATTACTCCCGCTCCGGCATCTGATCAATTTGCTCAGTACCCCAAACTTTTAGACAAGTGCGACATTGACATTAACACAACAGCTGAAGGCGTTATCCTCCCGGTTTGCGTCCACAATCGTGTTGCGACCCTAGTGCTAACGAACTATACTCAGTCTCGGCATGCGGGGTACCTTAACAATTCTAAGTATACTGGAGCTGGAATTGGCACTGAGAAAGACTGGACTGTTGTTGTCTTGACCACGAATACTGTCGCTGGTAGCTTTACTAGTGGAGTTACTAGTAGTGTGTTTGGTATGAGTACTATTCATTATTATTTGATGTTTGTGTTGTTAGGTCTCTTCCTAGCTAGCTAGTTAATTATGTCCATTTATTGATGTAACTGGTATTTATGTTGGTCCTTAATTATCTATATCGACTGTTTTACTGTACATGTATGTATTCCAAGAATCAGTTTTAAGGGTAATTAAATTCACTTTTATATAGTAAAAGTGTGTAATGAATTGTTATGATAGTTTAAAAGTGCAACTGAATTTTTGATTGAAACAAGTTTTAAGGGACCTTTGGATTGTTACAAGTATGTATGACTGACTACTATAAATTTGTTGAATTTAGGAAAAGAAGGGACCACATAGTGGAGTACAAGGGTGAATGTTACGTCTAAATCGCACTAAAGGGGGGAACACATTGGAATTTTCAGCCGCCAATGCCGTTGTAATGGCATAAGCAGTTGGAGAGTTCGGAACCAAAATAAGTCACAAAAACATAAAAGTGACCAAAATAAGCCACTACTTTTGTAAGTAACTAAAATAGGCTTAGTGGAAGAAAAAATTCCACTTTATCTGATATTCTAAACGTTTTCCGTTAGTCTCATAACGTGTATGTTTTAATATATAACGGAACTTATTTCCTACACTTTATAAAATGAAACTATTTCTTACACTTTATAAAGTGTAAGTTTTTCTTACACTTTGTAAAGTGGAACTTTTTCTTCCACTTTATAAAGTGGAAGAAAATCTTCCACTTTATAAAGTGGAAGAAAATCTTCCACTTTATAAAAAGTTACTTCACCTTTTCACTTCTTCTTCTCCCCTTTCACTTTCATGGCTTCCAAACTTCACTTTGAAGATTAACATAACAGTTGATGGTCCCAATCCGACAATTGAAGCAGCCCTACACTAAAAAATCAAAATTTTAAAAGATTGGAGTAGCACAACCCGACAACATAACAATTCGACCGTACAAATTATATAAATTAGGTATTTTTTTCCATCTCATATTTTCATTACTTTAAAATGATGCCTTATACAGTATGCATTCAATTTCTAATTATTGAGTTAGAAAAAAGTCTTTAATTCGAAATAAACAAAATNGTTATTTTCCGAAAAGAGAGTGAAACAAAGATTGTTTTACTCCAAATATAACTTTCATCAGAGCATGGGCATCACAATAATTTTAAACATATGACATGAGCCAATTATTTGTTCAACCACCATTGCTACCTTGGCATAAGCATCTTTTTCACGGGACACCATCCTATATAGGATGAGGGGCATCACTCCACCAAAAATGGCGTCCAAGCCAGTGTTTGAGCACCTAACACTTTCCTCGACAATGCATACCCACACAAGTATTTGTTAACTCTACCCACCAACCTTAAGAAAGAAATTACCTATAGTGTTTTTTAACTCCACTGAACCATTCAAAAGTAATATGTTGTTCAGTTTTTGGGACAAAAGAAAATAGCTTCTTATGTTTTTTCAAAAGAACAATCGAAAGAAAGTAATAACTTTTATTAACGAACACATACATATACCCAAAAGGAAAACAACAACTAAAACAGAGTATTGAAATAATAGAAGATAAATACCCTTATTTTCAGATAATAAAATTCAGTTCGTCCCAAAGGGGATGAAAATGGTTAAAAAAAATGGAATTAATAAAGTATAATGAAAGAAGATTTAAAGCTTACGGAGCAAGAAGATTGATGGTGATGGAATCTGCCTTTTTCTTTTTGGATTTTCTATTAAACACCTCATAGGTATGGCATCCATCTTCAACGATTGGGCTTCAGCTTCAGCGATAGCTTGTAGGCACCAACAATTAGAAGTAAATATACCCAATTTGAGCACAAAGGAGAAAGAAGAAAGAGAACTTTTAGAATTATGTTCGAGTGTTTGTGCATAGAGTGAGTTGAAATCCTACGTTTGGACTGAGAAAAATTGAAGACCGATGATTCTAGAAGCACCGACATAGTGAATTTGTGAGCGTGAAATTACCTATTTTTCCCTTGGTCGTCCTGGTCGTCTTCACCTTTCTATATACTCCCTCCGTCCACAATTGTTTGTCAGGTAAGGCCGTGCACATCCCTCAAGGAAAATTTAATACAAGATGTAATTTGACTAATATAACCCTACTATATCAAGAAAACCAAAAGTCCACATAACTTTTCAATTGAACTACACAATCATTAAGGGCAGAATTGGAAAAAAGTGACTAATTATTTCTTGATTGTTTAAATTGATAATTAATCTTGAACATCTATTTTTAGTACCTGCCAAACAATTGTGGACAGAGGGAGTAATAGAAATATCTAAAATTTACAAGGAATCGTAGTAGAACTTACCTGATCTGCTCAATCTTTCGTACTTGTTTATTTTTTTGCCGCACATCTAGGTTAGCTTTTGAGATAACTTATTAACCGTACTAACTTTAATTCATCTTATTAATACATGGATCAAGTTATAAGAGTATTAATTAAATTATGGGCTTGACCCATTAATTACTAATTACCAATAATTAATTATTAGATAAATACTTGCTACTCAAATAATCGCAGCTATCGGATAGTTCAAATTCCCAAACCAACTTCACCGACCAATCAAAAGGGACCCTAGGCAACTATCGGAAGGGATAAAATTATAATTTTACGTAAATTTCCAAAATTGACTTTACGGGTCATTACAAGAAAGCAGGTGGCATGAGTTAGTTACAAATTTAGTTTTAGATATTTTCCAGCACGGGACCTTTATCTAGTACATATATAAGTGGCAATAACCTTAACCAGGCAGGTCATGGTCGATATGCCTTCCTGGCAGCTGCACTATTTTCTCTTTTTCGATGGTTCTTCTGTTTTAATTTGTTTGTCTTGTTTTTTAAATTTTTAAATATTTAAAAATTATGTAAAAAATATGATAAATTATAATTATTGCCAACTTAAAATATTTGTAAAAAACATATAAAAAATTCAATTGATTCATAAAATTAATCTATATGTATCACATAAATGAAATAAAAGAAGTAACATATATTATTTAATTTGGAAACTACGTAAAAAATATTATAAATCTCAATAATTAACAACATTTGATTGACTCTTGAAATTCTATTTGTGCTACATACATTGGGATAAAAGAAGTAACATATAAGTAGAGTCTACAAGCAGGTATGTCTTCGTCAACATGCTTGCTTGTATGACAAAGGCATTTTCGTAACTTCCTACTTTTTCTTTCCTTAAGCCTTTGTATCCTCTTGCTTTAAGATTGTAACTTTTCTTTATTGGACCCAAAAACCAATCAATATTTGAGCTAGGAATCTAAATAAGCCACAAAAACATAAAAGTGACCAAAATAAGCCACTACTTTAGTAAGTAACTAAATTGGCTTAGTGGAAGAAAATATTTCACTTTATCTAATATTCTAAACGTTTTTCGTTAATCTCATAACGTGTATATTTTAATATATAACGAAACTATTTCCTACACTTTATAAAATGAAACTATTTCTTACACTTTATAAAGTGTAAGTTTTTCTTACACTTTGTAAAGTGGAACTTTTTATTATACTTTATAAAGTGGAAGAAAATCTTACACTTTATAAAAAGTTACTTTACCTTTTCACTTTCTTCTTCTTCCCTTTATCTTTCATGGCTTCCAAACTTTTCACTTTGAAGATTAACAGTTGATGGTCCCAATCCGACAATTGAAGTGGTCCTACACTAAAAAATCAAAATCTTGAAAGATTGGAGTAGCACAACCCGACAACATAACAATCCGACCCTACAAATTATATAAATTAGGTATTTTTTTCAATTCATATTTTCATTATTTTAAAATGATGTTGTAATTTGTTCAAAATTTTAGCAAGTCTTATACAATGTGCATTCAATTACTAAATATTGAGTTAGAAAAAAAATCTTTAATTCAAAATAAACAAAAGGAATTACACTGTTGAATTGGTATTGCAAAATAGGGTTTGGTGGAGAAGATTTCATCTGCTGGTTTCCTTAAACACAAATTGTTTAATTTTACTTATAACTAGTAAGTGCCCATTTGATCTTGTTTGCAAGGGAAAGATAGAAGTCAATCGTTGAAACGTACTAATTCCTTCTGCACTATTTTCCTTAATATGGAACAAACAGAATGATACTCAAATGCTAGAAGCCTTTTATGTTGATGACCTTTTCAGTTTGTTGTCACTTTTTGAGTCCATGTCTGCGCATGTGGTTACTTAGCCATCTGATACTCCTGGAGGTCTTTGGGCTGGTCATGCTTATGATCTTTGCCATGATAAAAAGCTTTTTCGATTGTAGCATATATACTTGTATAACTCATATAAGTGCATAGGTGTTCACAGAAAGAGTTAAAGATTAAATATATGTAGACTGTAGAGACTCTGTGCTGTGTAAAATTGTCAATGTGCATAAATACACCTCTCAGATGAGTTATGACGTATGTAAATTAGGATTGTTCAATGGATATGTCATGCTACATTGGAAATGATACTAATATCTATTTCATTAGTTTAATGATCGAGAATAACAACAGTGGATGTAGTTCAGGATGTATGGTTCATTTTGACACAATTGATTTGGCTCAGACTCTGTAGGTGTGTTAAAAAATCCACTAAATATGTAATAGATGGTTCCATCTGTTTCTCTTTTGGTATATGTTTCTTTTGGTTTTTTTTCTATTTTATTTTCTTGTGGTTGACTCGACAAATAACACATTGAATTGACTTGCTGAAGTTAGAGATTCTTTAGTTCTCGTACAATTATTCGTTTGAAGATAGTTCACAGTTTAATTTGTCAAGATATAATTATATTAAATGAATAAATAGAATTCTTCTTACAAAATATAATGGAGCGTGTTGTGAATCCTGGACCGATTGATCGTACGCTTCTTCTCTCTCAGCATGAGCATAAATCAGAATTGTTATGGAAAGGTGAGATATCATTTACTAGCCTTATGAGGACGGTGCGCATGAATGATGCCTGGAATTTATTTCGTTTGCATCGACCTCATGGATGTGTTGAGGAGATCTTACGTAGGTCAGGACTGTATGATGTAGTTTGTGTGGGCAGGATGCAGTATGACTGTGCCCTTGTTACAACTATGGTTGAGCGTTGGAGGCCAGAGACTCATTGTTTCCACTTACCTTTTGGTGAGGTCACGATTACATTATAGGATGTGCAGGTCTTGTTTGGTTTGCGCATCGATGGTGATGTTATGTACATGCAGGATGTTGCACGAAGGATTCGTCCATGGCGTACTTTATTAGAGACACTCACAGGATGCGCCATAGCACCTGCTGATATGGATGGTGCAAGCCCGGTGAGGATACATAGCATTACCGGCTACTTGCGAGATCAGTTACAAGTAGATCCGATAGGAGATGCTACTCCAGTGGAGCGGTTGAGAAAATTTCTAAACTTTACATGCTTGTTATACTGGGGGCATATTATTTTCGAACACATCGGGGAACCTTATTAGTTTACAATACTTGGCATTCCTAGATCTCATCCACGACGTAGGTAAGTACAATTGGGGTAGTGCAGTGTTGGCCTACTTGTACCGTGCACTTTGTCGAGCATCTATCGGTAATGTGGTTGACATTTGCGGATTTATTCCTCTTCTTCAGGTAACTTTACTAAAGTTTTAAAATACATTCAAATACAAAGAATCTTTTAACATTACACTGTACAAGAATATTTTTCTATATTCAATTTTTTAAAATATTTAAATTACATACAAATAATTTCTAAAAATTATTAAAAATAGATATATGTAATTGTTAATTTTTTTTGTTAATGATAATAGTTTAATTATTTTGTTTGTCACATTAAGGTTTGGTGTTAGGAGAGGATCTTGCCTGTACAACCATCAGCTCCTCCGCTGCATGATGGTGACGTATTACTTCCATCTGCTAGGCGATAGACGCATGGAATTGATAGGGATACTGAGTCACATCATGTTTTTATCCTGATTAGAGATCAACTAGATCGCATGACGAAGGATCAGGTACATCAAATAATTTTTGCAACTCTTTACTAGTTTTAAAATATAAACTACATATAAAAGTAAATTATATAAAAGTAAGTAAATCAATAATACTTTTATTTATATACTAAACGGTTAATGTTGATTTTATCTAATTGTTATATTTTAAAAATAGTTTCGATGGGCACCGTATAATGAGATTTTACATACACTGCCTCGTTGTTGTACGGTCGATGAGCCTTTATAGATGGCATGCGTGTCTATGCTTTGCCTAGAGATTGTTGAGGTGCACGCACCTGATAGAGTGATGCGTCAGTTTGGTCGTCCCCAATATGTACCTGTGATTCCTAGTTAGGGAGCCAACCACCACGTGCATGATCAACGTAGGAGGCTTGGATCGGAGGTTCTTGAAATGTTGGATAAATATTTTCGTGATTGGGGTAATCGACATCAGAGTTTAGCATTTGCGGTAGATGATGGTACTAACGGGGCAGGGTATAAATTGTGGTACATGCGGTATGGAAGGTTGCTTATAGGTAAGCCTGCATTAGAGTTTGATGTATCATCAGGCTTTGTTCATTCTAATGGTACTAGCATTGCGATGTCTAGAGGACAATTTAAGTTGCACAATCTTGCATTACAGTGGCAGAGAGACACAACCTTAGCTTCACATGGTGAAGAGGTATCTCAGATTGTTAGGGATACATTTCTTGAGGCCGAAATACAATTTAGAGAGCCATTTTTTGAGGGAGATCCTTTGTTTGAACATATACGTGCCAGAGGACCCAGACGTGGAAGTGTAGATGGACGAGGACGAGGACGTGGGGGGCATAGAGGTAGAGCACAAGGATGTGCTCTAGGACGTGGCGCAGGTGGTATACCTATTCCTCCAGACATAAAGGCAGAGGCGGGAGTAGAGGCCAATGATTTGCATATCCATCAATTTGGCACGTCAAACATCATGAATTCTAGCCCTACGATGATCATAGAGGATATCGTTCCGACAGTTAATGAGGATCCCAATGTGACACAGGTTTATGTTATATATTTATTTTAAAATATTTACATTAGTTATTAATGCTTTGATTTTATATTAAATTAAATCTTAATTATTTTTTAGATTCATACTACGGGCCTTCATCTATCGTGGATTCTGGCCCCACGACAATCATAGAGAATATCGTTCCGACAGTTAATGAGGATCCCAATGTGACACAGGTTTATCTTATGTATTTATTTTAAAATATTTACATTAGTTATTAATGCTTTGATTTTATATAAGAAATGTAGTAGTAAAGACATAATTTTTGTCAATTAATTTTCAATTTCCAATATCTAACTTTCTATTTGCAGACCACTTTGTCACCACTCTCGTCTCCAAATTTTACTTTCATTATGCCAGTGGATGATATGCCTCAAACACCCGGAAGAAAAAAAGTTGTTAAAAGAATTGTAAAGAATGTGAACATAAAGGATCTTCCGGCCAAAAAGAGGAAGAGGGACAATGAAGATGAGGATGGATATACGGGACTTAGACCGCGAGATGTTCTACGGATTTCAAGAAAGGGTTGTGGAACATAATATTATTATTTTTGT